>NW_006399931.1:2049276-2058646 GCF_000299155.1 Elephantulus edwardii | reverse complement strand
GGTTTTCAGAGGCCTGCTATTTCAGAAGTGGATGGCCAATCCTTCTTCCTAGTCTGTCTTAATCTGAATGTTCAGATTTAGGAGTATCTGACAGACAAGCAATTTATAGAACAGTGAATGATAAATCCCTCATTGTGGAGTATTAGAATTTTGTAAATAAACTAGTGGTGGGGGAAGACCATTGCTGCAGTTAAGGTAACTGGAGACTAAAGGATAATGGCTGAAAAAAGTCAACTTTAACACCACAGATTATTATATCACGGATGATGATGAAGTCCTAAGGGAAAGAATTCTTAATCTAGGTACATGGAGTCTCAAGGGACCTGTGAACAGAATCCAAGGAAGATGATGTAGATGACAAAAATCATCACATTCTTACTTCTACTAACCTCTCATTGAAGTGCACCATTTTGTGTAATCATTAATGCGGCAACAAAACACAGTGAGTAGAGCAGTAATCAACTCTCTCAGCAATTAAAATTACCACAATTGTCCTATTTTACGCTGTTGAGATTTCTCAAATCACAATATATTCTTATTACTACACTGATATTATTACTTCTTGCTAGATTTTTTTATTTAGTGCATTAAGAAGGGGAATATATACTTCTACATTAGAAATGTGTTGATATTTTACATTATAGGAGTTCTTATAGTGAATATATATTTTGCTTTATGCAATTTTTTAATTCTTTTTTTGCTTTATGCATTTTTAAACATTATTTCAGAAACACAGTGACATAGCAATATCAGGGCAGGGCAGGGTGAAGATTTTGGACTATGCTAAGGAAGAAAGGGATACACAAAGGAAGATAGTGTATGATCTTACATGCAGGGATTCCAGTTATATGATATTCTAGAAAATACGAGCTTACAAGGACAGAAGTTGAGGAGAGAAGAGAGTTGACTACAAATTATTACAAACAATACTTTTTGATGGAATTGGAATGCTTGACTACCACTGACCTCTTAGTTTGTCAATATTGTAATGACGTCAATCTAGAGACTAAAGCGTGCCTGATCCAGACCTGAGGTTTTCTCAATTGCTTAATGTGCATCTGAGAACTTGACAGTAACTAAGGATGACAGAGAAGAATCAATACCTTTGAGTTGCATTGCTGGAGAAGAGCCTTGAACATACCATAGGCTTCCAAGAAAACAAACAGGTCTGTCCTGGAGGATGAAACCAGATTGCTCCTTGGAGGTAAGGATTTTGAAGCTCTGTCTCACATACTTTAAGCATGTTGCCAGGAAAGACCAGTCCTTGGAAAAGGGCATCATGCTTGTAAAGGCAGAGGGTCAGTGCAAAAGAGGAGGAGATGAGATGGACTTGGATGAGATGGACTGACACAGTGACTGTGGCAATGGAGGCAGATGTGTCAGAGACAGTGAGACTGGCTCAAGATAGGGCAGAGCTCAGAGTTATTGTTCATAGGTTTGTTATGAGTCATAGTTGGCTCGATGGCACATAACAACAGTAACAGTAGATTATATATATTGCCATGACACTGGGAGATATGCTACTGGCATTTCAAATGCCAACAGGATTATCCACGGTAGAGAGTTTTCAGCAGTGCTTCTATACTAAGACCAATAAAAAATTCCTGAGGATCTACATTTTTATTTTATACTGATTTGCACACAAAGTTCATAAAGTTCATATACATTATTTATCACACCAGACCTTTCCCCTTTCCTTCCTGGGGATGTATTTTTTTTACATTAGCCAATTTCTAATTTGCTTGCTTTGGATATGCCGTTAGGAGTGATCAGTCACTGGAGGAGAACTTAATCTTTAGTGAAATTGAGCCAACGAGGGGAAGGGAGCTGCTCAATGAAATGGATTGGCCCCATAATTGCAATGGTGGCCTCAAACATACTGGTGAACATAAGAGTGATGCAAAAATAGGTGGCATCTCGCTCTGTTGTACATAAGATCATCATGAGTCAGAGGCAATGCAACAGCAGCTATTTATTACCTGCCCACAGCTTGAATAGAATGCTGGTTACACAACTGCATGTTTGTCAAAACTAATTGAATGGTACACCTACCAAAACAGAAGTAAACCTACGGCTATCAAATCAACTGTGACTCCTAGAGATACTGTAGGACAGAGGGGAGCTGCCCCCTGAGGTTGTGAGGCTATAAGTTGTTAGAGGAGCAGACAGTCTCATCATCCTCCCATGGAGCGTCTGCTAAGTTTGAACCATCAGCCTTGAAGATAGCAGCCTAGCATTTTAACCACTATGGCTCCTATGGTACCTCTAAAAGGATATGATTCTACTACATGTAGATTATAACTAAATAAAATTAATGGGGGAGTAGAAGCAGAAGGGTGAGGATGGGCAGGGAACTGGGGTGGGTAATTGTAGGTTCACACAATTTGATGGATGGAGGCAGAGGTGGGTGAAGCAAATGGGAAAGACCCAGTGTGGAAAACAATGTATATGAACTCTGTAAGTAACCTTATAAAAACAAACAACAAAAAAAGTAACGGGAGGAAGGGCAAAGAACATTGCTAAGAGGTAGTTGTCATATCTTTTTGAATCAGAACATTTACAGCTGACCCTCCAGAGGGTTTTTAGAGGCTGCAAACTGCACCAGAGATGATTTCCCTTCTTCCTCCCTTGCAGCAGCTGGTGGCTTCAAACCATGTGACATCAGGTTACCAGAACAACTCCTTACCATTAGGTCACCAGAGCTCCCTTAGAAGATAGTAGATTCACAATATCAAAGAAGTCTGCATTGCAACAAGCAGAAGAATTATATTATTGACCTAAACCACTGTCTGGGATTGTTGAGAGGAAAAGAAACTTACTGTCTAGAAGCCACAAGCTTACATCCATTTATTACCACAGCTTAGCTCTAGTGGTAAGAAATTGAACCATCAACCCAAAGACACATGGTTCGAATCACCAGCTGTTGCACAGCTAAAAGAAGAGGTGTCAATTCTCATGCTGTTTACTGCCTTTGAAAGCCCACTGGAGGGTCATCTATGAGCGGGTCTCAATTCGATGGTGTATTACAACACAAGCCTAGCATAGTACCTTTTAAAAGTTAGTTAAGATATAATACATAAAGTTAATGTTGGAATGAGATAATTCATATTCAGTCATGATGGCATGACTTTGGAGATCTCCATAATTCCAACAACCACCCCTGTGGACTTCTTTTTCCTCAGCCATTGGACACGCTTAATAAGAGACCCCTGCAATAAGTTGTGGCAATTACAGACTAAATGAATCTTAACCAATAGAGTCAGGAAATGAGCTAAAAGGAAGGGTCACTTAAGCAGTCACCTAATCTGATTGTGTTTGGGACCTTACTTAGGAGTTTGTAGTCCCAGCTCTTTCAAACCAAGTATGGCACTTCCCTTAGCAAAACTTAAACTGTATCTCCTCTTCTTTATCAAATGATTTTCATATCTCAGATCTGGGGAAAGGTTCAACACTGCCATTGTCTATTTCTACTTAGAGTAATAGGATAGCTTCAAGTTCTGATTCACAGACTAGGTAACTACAAGCACAGCTGAAGAAAGGCTGAGAATAATTTCCACTCTCTGCATCAAAGACACCTGTTGTTGAGGGCAAGTTGTTAAGGAGAATCACCATTCTGGCAGAGCTATGGAGCCAAGGACTGAGAGAGAAGAGAACACCACTTGGAAGGCTACTATTCTATGTATATAATATTAGTCTATGTCCTTTCTTTTCCTCCTGACGGCCAATGAAAGTCAATAAAAAAGACTGACAGTTCCCAAACTTTTCCCCCTTAACTAAACTATGGGCTGAAAATACTATCTTGTCTAAAGGTAGATCAGCAACTAGGTGGACCAGTGTGTAGTGCTATCTCAGAGACTACACTTAGAGGCCAGCCTGAGAGGGCATCAGTATTTCTCTTTGGCAGAATAAGAACTCTTGAGTGTCATGGGTCAGAATGAGCTGTGGCAATGGTCTGGGACTAAAACATCATGCTGCTACTGAATTACCACTCTGTCGTAGATGGGACCCCAACAATAAGAGGTCAACGGAGTGAACTATCTAGCAAGGTAGAAGCAAGGGAAGAGGTGAAATGCAAGCCAGTTCTCCCATGCCAAGACTGAGTTAAGAGGAGATACCCATCAGCACTCCCAAAGAACAGGCAGATACATCTGAGAGACAACTGGCATTTGACTACTACCATGCAGTGCAAATGTGTAAGGACAGGCATTATCAGATAGGGAGTTACTCTGTCACAGCCAGCAGAGGAGTAAAGGCTACCTCACTATTGGCCACTCTGTGAGGAAACCTCTGCCTCGACTTTTCTTCTGTCCTTCCCACATCAACACCAGAGGGGAAGCAGTGAGAATAAAGAGTTGAGGGGCTGAGCCTCAGGTAGTACCCACCATGTGTATATCTACTCCATTCTAGGAAGTAGGACCACAAACCACTGCTCCACCTCCTTTCACCACCTCCTACCACCACTTCCACCACCATGCAGCCGTAGGCAAAGATCTGACTGCATGGGGAAAGAGGCAGAACTTCGAGGCAAGAATGACTTTAATACCTGAAAGCTAAGTAAGTGATTATTTAATAAAGCATCATAAAATAGAATTGGAAAACTGATCTTATAATTGTTGTGTTTTAATGTTATGGAATCCCACTGTGATTACACAAAGGAGCCCATTACCCAAAGAAAAGAACACTGCTTTGTGTTCATACCCCTAAGGAACTGGGACTCTCAAATACTTGCAAAATCTTGATTGATCCAGCAAGCATCAAAAGAAGATGGAAGAAATACACAGAGTCACCATACCAAAAAGAATTGGCTGACACAGAACCATTTGAAGGAGCATCATTTGATCAAGAACCAATGAGGATGAAGGAAGAAGATCAAGTTTCACTGAAGGCATTGGCAAAAAAATAAGACCCCAGGAATTGATGGGATGCCAGCCGACATGCTTCAGTAATCAGATGCAGCCCTGGATGTGCTCACCAGACCATACCAAGACAGTGGGAGAGAGCTATCTGGCCGATAGACTAGAGGAAATATATATTTGTTCTCATTCTCCACCAAGAAATGATCCAAAAGAATATGGAAATTATTAAGCAAAAATTATTAATTCTTATTTATATCATTGCTGATATTAGATGGATCTTAGCAGAAAGCAGGTAGTATCAGAAGGACATCTACTTGTGTTTTATTGACTACGTGAAGGCATTTGAGTATGTGGATCATAATAAATTGTGGATAACATTGAGAACCATGGAAATTGCAGAACATCTAATTGTGCTCATATGAAACATATGTCTAGAGCAGGAAGCTGTTGTCCAAACAAAGCAAGGGAACACTGCATGGTTTGAAATAAAAAAAGGTGTGCATCAGGACTATATCCTCTATGCCAAACAAATCATTTGAGAAGCTGCACTTTATGAAGAAGAATGTGGCATCAGGATCAGAGGAAGACTCATCAACAACCTGTGTAATAAATGAAAAACTAACTTTTCTATAAACTTTCAAAAATCACAATTAAAAGTCTAAAAAACAAACAAACAAAACCAATCTATGTTATGCAGATGACATATCCTTCCTTACTTAAAGCGGGAAAGACTTGAAACACTGCATAAAATCACGGACTACAGGGCAAGGATTCTGGGGCTTCGCCTGACATACTTTGGACATGTTGTAAGGAGAGACAGGTCTTTGGAGAGGGACATTATGCTGGTCAGAGTGGAGGGACAGCGCAGGAGGGGAAGACCCTCAATGAGGTGGATTGATTCAGTGACTGGGGTAATCGGGATGGGTGTGTCGGAAGCAATGAAATTGGCACAGGATAGAGCAGGGTTTAGGGCTGTTGTACATAGGGTCGCTATGAGTCGCAAACGACTCGATGGCACATAACAACAACAACAGTCTATTTCAAAGCTCCATCTCATATACCTAGGCATGTGGCCAGGAGGACCCAGTACTTGAAGAAGGACATCATGCTTGGAAGGGTGGAGGGACAGTACAAGATGGGAAGACCCTGGATGAGATGGGTTGACATGATTACTGGGACATCAGAATTAGGTGTGTCCGAGTCAGTGAGACTGGCTCAGAATAGGGCAGGGTTCAAAGCTTTTCACAGGGTTGTTATGAGTCACAGGCAACTCAACAGAACATAACAACAGCCTTCAGTATGGATTACACCTCAACATCAAAAAAACAAAAACAATTGTCACTGGACCAATAGACAAGTTCATAATAGATGAAGAAAAGACATAAATTTTCAATTATTTCATCTGACTTAGATCCACAATTAACAATCTTGGTACCAGCAGTCAGGAAATCAGAAGACATGTTGCATTGGGAAAAACAGGGACCCCTCCAAAGTGCTGAAGAGCAAGGAGACTAATCAGTTTAAAGACTAAAGTATGCTTGATTTAAGCCATAGTCTTTTCAATTACTTGCTATGCATCTAAGAGTTGGACAATGAATAAAGACAACAAAAGCAGGAATGATGCCTAAGGTTCTGGAGAAGAGCACTAAACATCTTCTGGGCTGCCAAGAGAAAAACCAAATGATGCCCTAGAGAAAGTACAGGCAGGATGCTTCCTAGAGGAAAGGGTGGTGAAACTCTGTCTCATTTATGGGTATGCTGTTGGGAGGAGTCAAACCTTGGAAAAATACATAATGCTCAGAAAAGTGGAGGATCAGTGAAGGAGGGACAGACTCTCAATGAGACAGATTGACACAATGACCGCAACACCAGGCTGTACTTTAGGAAAGATGAGGAAGGCTCAACACAGGGCGAGGTTCAGAGTTGTTGTTCATGGAATCTCTATGAGATATATTCAACTCAGCAGCATCTAACAACAGCAACAACAGTACTTGCTATGCATCTGAAAGTTGAATGATGAACAAATATGACAGAAGCAGAATTGGTGCCTTCGAGCTACGGTGTTGGAAGACAGTATTGAATAATCACAGGCTTCCAGAAGAGTAAACAAGTAAGTCTGGGAGAAAGTGCAACCAGGATGCTCCTTAGAGGCAAGGATAATGAACCTTCCTCCGACACACTTTGGACACATTGTTAGGCGGTGCCAGTCCTTGGCTAAAGACAGCATGCTTGGAAAGTGGAGGGTCAGCTGACAGCTACTGTAAAAATGGGCTTAAGGATATCAGAGACGGTGAGCATGGGACAAGATAGGACAGGATCTGTTGTTCCTAGGGTCTCTAAGAGTCATAGTCAACTCGGCAGCACATTCCAACAACAATACAATGCTAGTATTAGGGTTAAACCCCCTCAGCCCCCTCAGCTACTAATCAAAAGGCCAGTGGTTCAAAGCTACCAGCTGCTCCTTCAGAGTAATATGTGGCCATCAGCTTTTAGAAAGGTTTAGAGTCTTGGAAACCGAGGAGGCAATCAACTACTCTCTCCTGTAGGGCTGTTATAACTCAGAAATGGCTCAATGGCAATGGGTTTGGTTTGGGGTTTGTATAGAATGAATAATAAGTTGCCATTCACTGAACTCCAAAAATATCTCCAACATTAGGTTTGACATTTTAAATCCATGATCTCATTCACACCTAGAACTTTTTGCTGAAATAGCGCCACACCAAGTTAAGCTAATGTATTCTTGCAAATTCCAGCAACAAAACTATCAGTTTGCTAATGGAAAATATCTAAATACTTCTGAACAACTATATTCACTGGTCTGCAATCTTCACTGTCTTGCATGAGGCAACAATAAGAAGCCCAGTGGTCTCAGAGCTCCACCACTTCACTAACTTACAGGGCATGAACTAGATGGCTGAAGAAAGCCCAAGGCACGATCAAGTCAAACCCACTGAAATTGAGTAAATTGTGACTTACAGCCACCCTGTAGAGCCTCAGAGACCAAAAAAATTGCCCTATAGAATTTCTTTTGGAAGCAGTAGTGGTATCCACTTCCTAAACAACATGCCTCTGGAAACTCTATGAACTTTGACAAATGACGATGTTTCTAGAAAGGCTTCAGGCCTTTTGTTCATAAGGTCGCTATGAGTCGTGCTTGACTCGATGGCATTCAACAACATCATAGGGTTTCTGAGCCTTTAAATCTTTGCAGAAGTAAACTGACTCATCTTTCTCCTGGGGAGTTGCTGTTGGGTTCATTCTTTTATAACTCTATCTCTCACATGCCATTTCAGACATACCAAGTGCTAACTCACTCACGGCTGTTAAGTCAGAACCAACTCCAGCTGACCCTCAGTGAGTTTTCAGAGGCAGTATCTCACACAAGAGGTGCTGCAACTGGCTGATTTCAAGCACCTGCATTTGGGTTGGCAGTGCAACTCTTTATCCAATGCACCACCAAGAGTTCCAAATGCTCTGGTATCAGTCATCTGGCCCAAATAACTAGAATTAGCAAACTTGATTATTAAGCCAGTGAGCCCAAGACTCAATGGCCAGCTATTGAAGTATCCCCTACAGTTTAGCCCCCGGAACACTTTTCAACACAAATGATGCTGCATATATTATTTCCCGAAGGCACATAGTTCAAGGTCACCAGCTGCTTCATGGGAGAAGGATGGGCAATCTCCTCCTGTGTAATTAACTGCCTCTAAAAACCCACTAGTGGGTCAGTTATGGATTAGTTTCGAATCCACAGTACACAACAATAGCAACTAGGGCTACTGAACATCTAATGTATGGTTGACATTATGAGAGACACACACACAAGCACACACCTTGATATTTACATAAACCTGTTATGCATTTATAACATTCCAGGTGTTTTTCACAGACAAGGACAAAAATGTAAAGGGATGAAATAACTTTGTAGGATTCTCAGAGCCATCAGATACTGGAAGCCAATATTCCACTCAATATACTGACATTTTAAATTCTATATGATTATGAGATTAAGACATTTGCCTGAAGTTAATAATTGAATCACAATATAATTATAACTAGGACAAATGTCATCTGACTTCCAAGGTAGTATCTGGCTCATTTAAAATAAAGACATTTCAAAATACAAAGTTTTCTCACATCATTGCCTTGTTTTGTAGAGTTCTGATAATGCTCTGAGACCCTAGCATGTCTCTTGTTCCTGTTTTCTGCTCTGAACTTGTTTACAGAGCATAAGAGGATTTGAGTGGAACCCTGGTGGCATAGTAGTTAATAACGTGGCTGCTAAATGAAAGGTGAGTAGTTCGAATCTGCCAACTGCTCCATGGGAGAACCATGAGGTATTCTGCCTCCATCAAGACTGACAGCTTTGGAAATCCTTTAGAGAGCTCTACTCTGTTGTACAGGACTGCTTTAAGTTGGAGTTCACTTACTTGACAGTGTAGGTTTGTTTTTATAAGATGCGTGAGAAAAAAAGATTATCCATAAGAACGGCTAAATATGAGCATAAGAAAGAT
>NW_006399931.1:2048707-2049176 GCF_000299155.1 Elephantulus edwardii | reverse complement strand
TGCAAAAACCATGGCCTGTATCAGGCGCACCTTAGTCTCCAGAGAGACACCACTGCTCTTGAGTACTTTAGAGAGGTCCCTAACCGCAGACATTCCCATCGCAATACGTTTTTTTATTTCCTGGCTACTGGTGCCAAGAGAGTTGACCGTGGAGTCGAGCAATCTGAAGCTGTGAACAATCTCAATCTCTTCACTATCCATCCTGATGCTACTGATTGGTCCACTGGTGAGAATTTTTGTCTTCTGGACATTGAGCCTCAGTCCAAATTGAAGGCTGCAGTCCTTGACCCTCTGCAGTAAGTGCATGAGGTCCTCCTCAGTTTCAGTGAGCAGGGCTGTGTCATCTGCATAACACAGATTGTTGATAGATCGTCCACCTCATAGAGCCCAGCCTCTCGGATAATCTGCTCTGCATACAGGTTGAAAAGGTATGGAGACAGGACACATCCCTGGCGTACACCCTTCCCAA
>NW_006399931.1:2040898-2045800 GCF_000299155.1 Elephantulus edwardii | reverse complement strand
AATCTCTGTATATGCTCATTAAAATTATTTAAAAGGAAAAAAGTTCACAAAATGGGTATTTGGTGGTGGTGATACTAGTCTTATCAGGTCAGCTTTGATTCCCAGCGACCTCACGTACAACAGAACGAAGCCCTGCCTGATCCCATCACCCCACTCGCTGCGATGCCAAGCTCCTGGTGCAGCCATCATGCTAGGCTGTTGCACTGGGGACCGTCCTCTGTTTCACTCAATCTTTACTTTTCTAAGCATAGTGTCCTTCTCCGGGGACTGGTCCCTCCTGACAATATGTCCAAAATACGTGACACAAAGTCTCAGTATCCTCACTCCTTGGGCACATGCTCCCCTAAACTTCTTCAAAGACAGATTTCAATATTCTTCACCAACACTGCACATCAAAGGCATCAAGTCCTTAATCTTCCTAATTCAACTAAAAGCTCTAGACATGAAACAAGAAAGGCAAATCCCTCAAGAGGATAATGAATTGTCATTTGCACTCAGATTGTCTACAAAAGTAGTTAGGAGCAGGTGTCAGTTTACGAACCTGCTGGTATGGCAAACACTTCAGTTGTGGGCAAAATAATTAATGAAAAAGGAAGCATCAAAAGATGATGGAAGATACACCACTTCAGGAGGTAGCGTGTGATCGAGAACCAATGGTACTGAAGGAAAAAGTCTAAGCTACACTGAAGGCATTGATGGGGGGAGGGGACGGGAAGCTTCCGAAATCAATGAAAACTTACATCATTGCTCGTCAGGGGTCTGCAGCGATCCCTGACAGTAGACTTTCTCAAAACTATGTATCTCCCAGTCTCTTGACTGCTGGTACCAAAGGTGTTGACTGTGGATCCAAGCAAGAGGAAATCACTGACCATTTCAGTCTGATCTCCTTCAATCATGATCCACTCAGTGGTGGGGATTACTCTTGGGCACATATGTGGATCGTTTCTAGTTGGTTGGCCAAATAACTATCTTCCAAATGACCTGGGATAGATGTGGGAGCATGTCCAGTGTTATATCCATTTGTTGAAATACCTCAATCAGGATTTATCAGTTCTACTTTGAAGCATGTTCTTAGTGGTATCATCAAAATTAGACTGTACAAATCTGTTTCAAAACCCTAAATAAACCCTACAGTTTATCAATAATCAATAATATAGTTAACTGTTCCAATGATGAATTCCTAGAGAAAATACAAAACTATTTTTGCAAACTCAAGGAAAGTTGCCTCCCCTGAGCTGTTTTCACAGGAATGTGCTCTGTCCCTCAAATCAGCAGTATGAGCTCAAGACTCCAGGTCCTCCTCGAGACTGACTAAATCAGAAATGCTGCAATTTGTGTTGAAATAAATGCAAACCTGTGTTGGAGAACCATTGCTCTAGCTTGTTCATTGATCAAATGAATATGTGCTTAAATTCAGAAATCCAAGATCTTTGATAGTTGTTGTTGAATACCATCGAGTTGGAATTGACCCATAGCTGATACTCCAGCAGGTTTTCAGAGGCACTTTGTCACATAGGAGAAAAACTGCCCACCTTTCTCCCATGGAGTAGTTGGTGGATTTGAACTGCATACCTTTGGGTTGCCAGTGCAACTCCTTAGCACTATACCATCAGAACTCCCTAAGATCTTTGACAAGTAATTTTTTTCCTAAGCATACTTAGAAAACAATAAGGCTTCTGTTCCAGACTACTATCATAAAGTTGACACTGCTGTAAATCGAGTCATGTGACTTTTTGGTCCTACTCCACAGGAATTATGCTATAGGAATTATGCCTATACTGTATTGTAGTCTACTGAGTTTGAAACAGTATTTAAATAATATAGTATCAAAAGTGGGTGATTTTCATCTGCAGCCCTCAGGCCTGGTTTTAATTGTCTTTGGTCATTCTTCTAAGTGGTATAGCACTGGTCTGTGCATTGCTGTACAGAGGTAACTCGTGGTTGCTGTGATGCTGAACACTGTGACACTGATGTGTCAAATGTGATAATGGTTACCCATGGTGGACAGTGTTTGGTGGAGCTCCAAGATTAAAACAGGCTTTGAAGCAGAAGTGGCATCCACTTCCGAAATAACTTGCCTCCAGAAACTCTATGAACTTGGAGAAAGGATGGAAGTTATATAATTGTTCAGGTCTTTCATTCATAGGGTCTACCACTCAATGGCACTTAACAACAACAGTATGAAAGTCACTTAAGTATTTCAAAAATTTCCAGAACATGACTCAGAGACACAAAGTGAGCCCATAGTATTGGGACAATGGCTCCTACACACTTGCTTAATACAAGGTTGCCCCAATTGTCAGTGTGTAAAAACACTGCATCTGGAAGCACAATTAAAGGAAGCATGTTTAAACAATGTATGCCTATAAAAAAAAAAGTTGGCAAAATGACCCAAACCAATTCTTTTTCCCCCCTTTTTAAAATTATTAATTTCAATGAAAATTTACAGAGACTATGGATTTCCGTTCATTCATTGTTGCACTTTTCTCCCTGCCCACCCCTTCCCCCCAGTACATTCTTCTCTTTGAAAAGCAAAAGAAAAATTATTTCATTGTTTTACAGTCCCTTCCCCCAGGTCCAGTCCACTATGCAGCCTTCATTCTGGACTCCTGTTATGACAACAATATCTAATCACAGTTTTCTCCCTCATCTGTTTCAATGCAGTAGACATTACTGAACCCCTCTTTCTAGGTCTCCCCCCAACTCTGATCTCAATCCTGCCAAACCAATTCTTAAGTCATGTTATGTCCAAGACTCAATGACTATCTAAATAAGGCCGGAGTTTGGGCCTCTTAGATACCTTGCAACCACAGCAAGAGTCTGTGAAAAAGACGTCTTGATGGAAATACTATGTCTTTCAATTTTTTTCAAAGTCTTGATTTCTCCATTCTGTGGGTTGAAGGCACTATCTCTGTGAAAAGTTCTTCTGGAATATTGCCTTATCCATTTCGCTTTCTGTAATCTAAATAACGAACACACCAAGATGTTACCAGTGGTTATCTGTGCGCACAGGAATGATGCATCATTTTATTCCTGTTCTTATGTTTTGTATCAATATTTTTCTTAAAATAGTTAAGATAAAGTGAGAGAAGCATGTGTGCTTTCATTAAACCTAAAAGAAATGTATCATCTAATAGTAGATCGGGCTGTAGTTATAGGAGAAGAAATTCTTTTTGAATTGACACAGAAGGCATTTTCAATAAACAAGATTGAGCCGAGCCATTTTTCCCATTACTTTGCCTCTTTTCTTTCCAACATATCACAGATGGACTGGCAATATTAGATGAGAAATCTATGTGAATTCTTCCAGGGGAAAAAGTTCAAATAGATTTATTTTTATGGCAACCAAGGTTTGTTTTATTTTAAATGCTGGAATGTTTTCTATGCTAAATAAAGACTCTGCTTTAGAATCTCTTGAGAAACTCTTTCTATAATACATAGAATCACCACTGTATATAATCCCTGTCATGCTTAGTGGTCCTGACTTTGATGACTTGCTATTCCTTTGGTTGATAGGCAGTTTCATAATAATAAAAAGGAATTTATATTTTTGGCTACACACTGTTTGTTGCAGAAAGTATGGGATTGGAATTTTTCTATTTCCTTGCTTTGATTCTTTAAGATGGGGAGGGGGGTTGGTTGTGATTTTAATGAAAGTTTACAGAAAAGTTGGATTTTCATTCATTCATTGTTGCACAGTTTTCTCCACACACCACTCCCCCCCACACACACACACTTCCTTCCCCCAGTCCACTCTACAATGCACTCTTATTCTGGACTGTTGTCATACATATAATGCCTAATCATACAGTCCTTTAAACAGTTCTTTCCTTCATCTGTTTCAATCCAGTGTTCATTATGTAGTCCTTTGTTTCCTAGTTTCCTTCCAACGCCCCCCATGTCAGTCCTGTTTTATAACAGTGATGTTATGCAGTATTTGTCCTTTTGTGACTGAGATATTCCATTCATCATGACTTCCAGAGTCATCCCTGTTGTGTCAAGTTCTACACATTCCTGTTTTCAGTGCTGTGTAGTATTCCATTGTGTGAATATACCATTGTTTTTCTATCCAACCATCTGTTCATGTGCACTTGGGTTGCATCCATCTCTTTGCTGTCGTGAATAATGTGGCAATAAACACGGTGTGTTACACTTGTTTGGGTGGTGGCGCTGGTTTCTTTGGGCCATATTCCCAGTAGCAGAATTAGTGGGTCAAATGGTATTGATCTTTCCAACTTTTTGAAAATGTGCAAGGCTGCCTTCCATAGTGGTTGCACCATTTTACACGCCCACCAGCAGTGAATAAGGGTTTCAATCTCTCCACACTTTGCCAGCATTTGTTGTTTGCTGCTCTGTGGAACTTTGCTATTGTTGCTGGGGTGAGATGATATATCATAGTTGTTTTTATTTGTATCTCTCTGATATTTAGGGATTTTTGAACCTTTCTTCATGTGTTTGTTTGTCATCTGAATATCTTTTTCAGTGAAGTATCTATTCATATACTGTGCCCATTTTGCAATTGGGTTGTTTATCTTTTTCTTGTTGAGGTGCTGGAGTGTTCTATATGTTTTATATATGAGTCCCTTATCAGATATGATGACATTGCTAAAAATGTGTTTCCACTGTTTCACTTTTAATTGGTTTTCATTTTTATTTCGTTTAGGTTCTTCCTATTAATTTTATGGCTCTTTGTTCTCTGTACTGATGTAGTTGCCACTTCTGAAGTCACTGGAGCATAATCTTTTATAAGGTTAATTTATACCAAACTAGAACTAGAAAAAAGTTTTGGCATTCCTACTCAAACAGCCAGGAAATTAAAAGGCGCATTGCCATGGGAAAGTCTGCTGTTAGGGACCTCTCCAAAGTGCTGAAGAGCAATGGTGTCACTCTGGAGACTAAGGT
>NW_006399931.1:2037728-2040623 GCF_000299155.1 Elephantulus edwardii | reverse complement strand
TGGAGGGAGAGCGCAGGAGAGGAAGGCCCTCTATGAGGTGGATTGATTCAGTGACTGGGATAATTGGGATGGGAGTGTCAGAGACGGTGCGACTGGCACAGGACAGAGCGGAGTTTAGGGCTGTTGTACATAGGGTCGCTATGAGTCACAAGCGACTCGATGGCACATAACAACTACAACAACTCAAACAATGATTCTGTATGTATTGTTGCTAGACTAAGTTTTTAGAAAATACTATATATGGTCATTTCCTCTGATGTTCATTTCTATCATTTCCCATATGTTATGCTATTGTTTTTCCACTGAAGCTTAGTAAAATAAGCATGAGATTAAAACAAAACATCTGGATTAATTCTAAATTCTGCCTCTTACTAATCCGAAGAATCACTTAGATTTTTTGAACCCCACTTTTCTCCTCTGAAAAACTGAGATAATACTAAATATCTCACTGTTGTTGTTAAGTGCTGTCAAGTTGAATCCTGCCCCATCCTTATCATCCTGGTCATATTTGTATCCATTGCCAAAGATATTGTGTCACTCTATCCCCTTGAGGGTCTTCTTATTCTTCACTGACCCTCCACCTTTCCAAGCATGATGTCCCTTTCCAAGGACTAGCCTCTCTTAACGACATGTCCAACATATATGAGATGAAGCTTCATCATCCTTGCAACCAAGGAACATTCTGGTTACATCATTCTCCAAGCTGTATCTGCTGAGGTTTTTTGACAGTCATGGTACAGTCAGCACTCTTCTCCAACACCACAACTCAACTGCATTAATTCTTCTGTCATCCTTATTCATTGCCCGGTTCTCAGATGCATAACAAGTGACTGAAAAGACCATGGCCCAAATCAGGCACAGCTTCATTTTTAAACCGACATCACTGCTCTTCCGGAGTCTGCAGAGATCCCTGACAGCAGACTTTCCCAAAGCTACATAGCTTATCTTCCAGTCTCCTGACTGCTGGTCCCAAAGGCGTTGACTGCAGATCCAAGCAAGAGGAAATCATTGACAATTTCAATCTTATCTCCTTCGATCATGTCCCACCCAGTGGTGAGGATTTTTCTTTTCTTAATGCCTCTGGAAACTCTATGAACTTTGATAAATGTGAAAAGTTATAGAAAGGCTTCAGGTCTTTTGTTCATAGGGTCGTGCTTGACTCAAAGGCAATCAACAACAATAATGCTGAGATGTACTACTATAACAATCTGCATTGCTCTAGTGTTTATAGAAAGGCTTCAGGCCTTTTGTTCATAGGGTCGCTAAGAGTCGTGCTTGACTCAAAGACAATCAACAACAGCAATAATGCTGAGATGTACTACTATAACAATCTGTATTCCTCTAGTGTTCAAAGGGACCTCTCCAAATTATTGAGGAGTACTGATGTCAATTTGAGGACTAAGGTGTGTCTGATTCAGGCCATAGTTTTCCAGTCACTTGCTATGCATCTGTGAGCTGGACAATAAATAGGATTGACAGAAGAGGAATTGATACCTTTGGGCTGTCGTGTTGGAAAAGAGCACTGAACATCCCATGTACTGCCAAGAGAACAAATAAATATATCTTAGAGGGGGTGCAGCTGGAGTATTCTTTGGAGGCAAGGATGATGAGGTTTCACCTCACATACTTCAGACATGTTGCTAAGAGGGGTTATTCCTTGGAGAGAGACACGATACTTGAAAGGGTAGAGGGTCGTTAAAGGAGAGGAAGACCCTAACTCGGGTGAACTGACACAGTGACTGCCACAATGGGCTCTAGAGTGTCAGGAAATGTGAAGGTAGAATAGGACAGGGTTCAGATCAGCTGTTCGTAGGGTCACTATGAGTCATCCTCAAGTCAACCACACTTAACAACAACAATTTGAGATGTAGTCTAAGTTGAAGGCTGCAGTCCTTGATTCTCTGCAACAAGCACTTCAGACTGTCCTCACTTTCAGCTAGCAAGATTATATCATCTGCATAATGCAGGTTGTTGATGATCCTTCCTCCAATCCCGATGCCACACTCTTCTTCACAATTTACAGTTTCTTGAGTGATCTGCCCAGCATACAGATTGAATTGATATGGAGAGAGGGTACAGACCTAATGCACACCTTTCCCAATTTTAGACATGAAAGGAAAAATATTGAATGATCCAAGAAGCATCAAAAGAGGATAGAGGACAAGAGAAAGACCAAAAACCCAATCACAAAAGGGGAAAAAGACATGAGAAGACTTCACAAAGGAGGACATTCAGATGGCAACAAATGCATTAGGAAATGTTCAAAATTACTAGAAATCGGAGATGCAATTCAAAACAAAAATGGGATACCACCTCACACCAGCAACACTAACAAAGTTCAACAAAATAGCAAATAATAAATGCTGGAGCGGATGTAGAGAGATTGGAACTCTTACACACTGCTGGTGGGACTGTAAAATGGTACAATCACTATGGAAGGGGATTTGGTGTCTCCTCAAAAAGCTGAACATAGAAATCCTACATGGCCTAGCTATCCACTGCACTTCTGGGAATGTATCCCAAGGAAATCAGAACTGAGATATGAATGGACGTTTGTACACTTATGTTCATAGCAATGTTACTCACAATAACAAGAAAAAAGGAAGATGTCCAAATGCCCATCAACGAATGAATGGACTGAGAAGCACTAAGGAGCAACCACTTTGTAAAATACTATATAACCCGAGAGATACTAGGGAGCACTATGCTGAGTGAAATATCTCAGTCACATAAGGACAAATATTGTGTAAGGCCACTATTGTGAAAATAGGAGAATAACTGAGTAAGATGAGTATAAATATTCAGAAATTGAAAGAAGAGAAGGGCGCCGCTGCCAGCCGGGGGAACGCACGCCGCCGCCCGCCAGGCCGGGGGAACGCCGCCGCCAGAACGGGA
>NW_006399931.1:2023420-2028653 GCF_000299155.1 Elephantulus edwardii | reverse complement strand
ATTATAGAAAAAAAAAAAAGAAAAAAAAAAAGAAAGGAGAGAAGGGGGCAGAAAAAGGCAGAATTGAGGAAAATCTCTGGAATAGCAGAGTTCAGTAGGTGGAAAGGGGTGAAGTAATGGGGAAAGCTCATAGGGGACTTGAAAAGATGAAGTGATAATGGGCAAAGAGCAATGGTAATTAATTATAGAAAATATAAGGTATGTGAAAGGTTGTATAAAACAAAAAGTACATGTACAAAACACAATGTATATGAATTATTATATGTAAACCAATAAAAATTTGTCTTTAGAAAGTTGAGAGAATACACAGAGTCACTGTACAAAAAGAACTGGTCAACACTGAACTATTTCAAGAAGTAGCATATGACTAAAAGCCAATGGTGAAGAAGGAAGAAGTTCAAGTTGCACTGAAAATAAGGCCCCAGGAATAAATGGGATACTAGCTGACGTGTTCCAAATAACAGATGTAGCCCTGGACGTGTTCACCAGTCTGTGTCAGGAAATTTGAAGACAGTTACCTGGCCAACTGACTGGAAATGATTCATATTTGTTCCTATTCCCAAGAAAGATGATCCAACAGAATGTAGAAATTATTAAACAATATAATTAATATCACATGCAAGCAAAATAGAGCTGAAGAAGGCCATCTTTAAACAGTTACAACCATGCATTTACAGAGAACTGCCAGAAGTTGAAGCTGGGTTTAGAAGAGGTCATGGCATAAGGGATATTATTACTCATGTCAGATAGAACTTGGCTGAAAGCAGAGAATATCAGAAGAAAGTCTATTTGTGTTTTACTGACTATACAAAGACATTAGACTGTATGGCTCGTAGCAAACTATGTCTAACCTTGAGAACAAGGGATATTCAAGAACACTTAATTATGCTTATTCATACCTAAACCAAGAAGCTGTTTTTCAAACAGAGCAAGGGAATACTGTATGAGTTGTTTTTTTTTATAAAGTACATTATAGGGGTTATAAAAATGATGTAAGATAATGCAATTAATACTTTAATATCTTTATTTTCTATCCTGACTCAGCGTCTCAGTAGCATGGTATCGCTAAAGAAGGGAAATGAGAGGATGCCGTCCAAAGGAAATAAAACATCTCATCAGAATGGAACCTAGAACTGGTCCTTGCCACATTCCTACTGCCACGGGCACACCCTTCACTTACATGCACGTGGGTTTGGGGATTTTTTCCCCGCCTATGATACGGTATGGATGGTTTGGTTCATTCAGAGGTTTTAAATTAGGTCTGGATAGAGTTCCTATATTGAAAGAGTTTCTTGCGTAGGGTTAAAAGGAGTGCTGAAGACTCTAAAGAAAAGAAAATCTAAACCTTTACCTACTTCCACAACCATCTTTCCAGTCTACAGAGTTTACCCTCCAGAAATCACTGCCACATCCTTCCTTCAAGTCACTTGGCAGGATTCTGAAATAAAGATAAAAACAGGTGTGTAGGAGGGAGCTCTGGTGGCCTAGTGACAAGAAGCTGCACTTCAATCCTGAAGGAACTTGGTTCAAATCCTCCAGATGCTCTGCTGGAGAAGGATGGGCAGTCAGTCACCTCTTGTGCTAGTCAGATAAGACTTGACACACACAACAACAACAACAACAGAAAAAGAGATCAATAAAGAATTTGTAAAAAAAAAAAACCAAACCAAACCACCACAGATGTGACGCTCTGCAGTGCATTTAGGCATATACAGCATCATTTAGCCTCGTGAAGAAGGACTAACTCAGTGGCGCGAACAGTTAAAACAGACTCGGCTGTATGAGTCTCAAAAATCAGAGATTTGAATCCTCTCAAAAGCAGCATAGAAGAAAAGGCTTGATCATTAACTCTTCCTAAAACCCAACCATTGAAAACAAGGCAGCATGGTTCTGATTTGGCCTCACTGGCATCACTACAAACCAGAACGAGCCTGATGCTGATTGGTGTTTTCATTTCATGGACAGCATCTTAGAGGGTAAACAACAAATGGACTGTCTGAAACGTGCAGTAAGAACGCCTCTAGAGAGTCTGACAAGTCAGATAGGAAGGCGTAGGTTCCTATCATCTTCACAGTTATTGCTGGGCTTACTCCCATTGCTGTAGGACTGGCCTCTCCTCATTATGTGTTTTAAGTATGTGAGACCAAGCTTCCCCGACCTCAGCCCTAAGGAGCATTCTTTTTTTTTCTTGTTGTGTGCCATCAAGTCAGACCCAACTGACACAGGAGGGGACTGCCACTCCTTCTCCAGCTGAGCATCTGGTAGATTTGAACCACGTGCCTTCAGGATTGCAGCACAGCTTCTTGCCAGTAAGCCA
Organism: Elephantulus edwardii; assembly: GCF_000299155.1. Classification (NCBI taxonomy): domain Eukaryota; kingdom Metazoa; phylum Chordata; class Mammalia; order Macroscelidea; family Macroscelididae; genus Elephantulus; species Elephantulus edwardii. The sequence goes on along the minus strand of NW_006399931.1, from coordinate 2,026,336 downwards.
CCATAGCTTCCTTCCTAAGGAGCATTCTTGCTGCACTTTTTCCATAAGAAATTGGTTTGTTCTTTTGACATTTCCTGGAATATCCTGTATTTTTCACCAATACCACAATTCAAAGGCATCAATTCTTCTTCAGTCTCCCTTTTTCATTATTCAACTTTTACATGCACATGAGACAATTGAAAATGCCATGATTTGGGTCAGATGCACCTTAGTCCTTAAAGTGACATCCTTGGGGAAAGTTCAGACTTCTGGTAAAATTACAGACTAGGCATCCCAGCAGCCCAAACCCTCTGCAGCTGTTGTTGTTTTGTGCTGTTGAGTCAGAAACAACCCATAGTTGACCCTTTAAGCAGTTTTGAGAGGCAAATCAAACCCTCTACAATTAAGATGCCAGAAAAGAATGATAATAGATACAGATATTACTCCTGGGACCCTGAGCAACTGAAGGAAGAAACAATGGAAACAAAGATTGAGGAGGCAGTGTAGTCAACTGTAAAGGGACCCAATATGGCACACCTGTTTTGAAACTTTGCAGGCTGCTTTCTGGTCAGTACAGGGTCCTAGTGCTACAAATTGTCAACACCACAGCTGATGACAAAGAACAGTGCCATCTCGACCTTGTCCCCTACCCTCTCAGGGATCAGCACAATGACTGTTCCCTGACAACCCACCAAAAGGCTAACAATGTTCCCTCTGTCCCATCCTACTTTAAATACCTGCCATTTTAGCCACTTTGTATCTGGTGATGGAAGGGAATGGTCCCACATTCAGCAATTTTTTCTCATTTCCAGGTACTCATGTACTGAACCGTGGCAGGGTTGGTGCCTAGGCTACAGCCATTCCCCAGAGTGATGTAGGCACAGTCTCTGACTATGGTCCTTTCCTCCAATTAAATGTCCTTGGGGTTCCCAAGACTGGCCACACTATGCCCACTTCTGGAGAAACGTATCCCCATCTATTATCCTGCGCAGGTCTTGGGCAGGTTAGAATTATCAATGACCCTCCCATATGTTTAGTGTTGATAGAGACGGACACTCACTCCTCTTGCTGAGACCGGGGCGGTGCACCATCTTAGCTGGGGCCCACCTGCTGACGGACTGGGTACCCGTGTGGATCTGGCTACACTCCTGTCAATGTGCTTTCTACTGCTTTACCCCTGTAGAGTGAGCCATCTCTACCTGGATGTGCTGCCTGCACCCCTCCCTTCGAAAGGCAAAGATAGTGCTCCTGTCCGGGTGGAATGTCCAAAGAAGAAATCCGTCTAAGATTAGCACAAATTCAGGCTGAGTGTTCCTCAACCTCCCCAAAGCTAACAGAGATACAGGGTGGGGCCTGGCACCATGTCTCAGACCCTCACCAGGGCCCCGAGGCATCTCTCAAATGAGCCAAATCCCTGTCCTCACTGAGCAGCCAGCCAGAGCCTTCAAGGGGACGAAACACTGTCCCAGCGAGACATCTTGCTTCCACCCACCACCGCACTGGCAAGAGAAACTGTCAGAGGCCTGGCGTCACACTTCTGCCCTCAACATCCTCCTTCCTTCCTCCTTTCCCTTTCATCCACATTCCTTTTCAGGTATTTTCTCCCCATCCGTTTTCCCTTCTCTTTAGGGTTTTTTCCTTTCTCCTGTCACCATGTTTTCCTTCTCTGCTATGTTTGTACTCCTCTCAGCTTTGTTTTTTTTCTTTTTCTTTCATTCTTTACTGTCCACTCTAGCTAGGTTTTGTTTTGGGGATGTTCCTCTATCTCATCTTTTCTCTACTCTCTTCTTTCTTCTCTTCTTTTTGAGTTGTGGTGCTGGAGAAAAGAGTCTTGAACACACACCATGGACTGCCATGAAAACAAATAGGTCTGTCTTGGAGAGGGTAAAACCAAGTTTCTCCTTGGAGGCTAGGATTTTGAAGCTCTGTCTCACATATTTTGGGCATGTGGCCCAGGGGGACCAGTCCTTGGAGAAGGACATCATGCTCAGAAGGGTGGAGGGACAGAGTAGGGGAGGAAGACCCCGAATGAGATGGATTGATACAGTAACTGAGGCACTGGGGGTAGGTGTGTCAGAGTCAGTGAGACTGGCTTGGAACAGGGCAGGCTTCAGAGCTGCTGTACATAGGATCACCATAGGTTGCAGGAGACTAGACAACACATAACAACAACAACAATACCTAGCAACAGACAGCTACAGTATCTACACAGCCCAGCTCTCTTCACCTAAACACACACACCCACACACCCCTCCCTCCTGTAGCTTCATCCATTGTGTAAGAATAAAGATTCCATGAAACTCAACCCAACTGATGTCCAACTACAACCAAAAACAACTAGTGAACAGAGATTTGTACAAACACCTCAATCTTCTATCTTATCTACCAGAAGACAGAGAGTAAAAGACAACAAATTTCCAAACTAGTAAGCTGCTTGGCACATGTCACAGTATATCAGACTTAGCAAAACAAAATCACACAAAGACAACACCACCATAATGTCTTGGAGAAAACAACTTCAAACTTAACAAAAATGGCAATAACCAAATCGCCCCCCTCAAAAACAAAAACAAAAAAAACCCCACACCACTATAAGCATAAGATAGCATAAAAAAATTACCAAAATTAACAGACAATTTCTCAGAGGGGGAAATGCTAAGAGGTCTTCCTAATAAGGAATTCAAAAGAGTAATAGTTAATTGTCTTCATCAGATTAGAAAACCTTTTAGAAAATCTTCCGTTAACTACAAACAAAAGCAAGAGAAGGATTTGACTATGTAGATCATAACAAACTATGGCTGACTCTGAGAAGAATGGGAATCCCAGAACATTTGATCGTTCTAATGCAAAATTTATACTTGGACCAGGAGGCAGTCGTCAGAACAGAGCAAGGGAACACTGCATGGTTCAAAATTGGGAAGGGCGTACGCCAGGGAT
>NW_006399931.1:2009202-2022655 GCF_000299155.1 Elephantulus edwardii | reverse complement strand
GTGCAATTGGCACAGGACAGAGCGGAGTTTAGGGCTGTTGTACATAGGGTCGCTATGAGTCACAGGCGACTCGACGGCACATAACAACAACAACAACAACAACAGGAGAGATACAAAATACAAGGCCAAATACAGGGAGGGGGCAGTACAAAGACAAATAGAATGTTAGAAAACATACAAAAACTGTTGAAATTCAAAATATTAAGACTAAAATTATGACAAAAGAGCAAAGTGGAAGCGACTGAGTATAAAATTAGACATGGAAAATTAATCACTTACTACTAATCTGTTAGAGGAACAGTCAGAAAAATAAGGAAGGAAAATGAAGAAAGTATAGGAATTATGTTTTCCACCAAGAAGAGCAACATGTGTGATCAGAATTCCAGAACAAGAAGTGTGGGGCGGGGAGGGGAAGCACAGAGAAAAGTGTTGACGATTTGCTGGAAGAAAACTGTCAGATATTATGGAAAAATGAGGAAATATATATTCAAGAGGCTGATCCCACATAGGAGAGGTCCTAAAAGAAAAACACCAAAACATAACCATAATAAGATTTTCAAATTATAGACAAAGAGAAAATACTGGAAGCAGCTCAGGAAAATAAAGACTTACCTACAAAGGAGAAAGAGTAGACAAACTTCTCAGCAGAAGCAATGCAGACAAGAAGGTAATAGCCGATGTGTGTGAAACTCTAACAGAAAACAACTATGAGATAATCATCTCATCCCAGTAAGAACAGAAAAATTCAACAGAGCAGCAAACAGCAAATGCTGGCAAGGTTGCAAAGAAACTGGAACCTTTATTCACTGTTGGTGGGACTGTAAAATGGTGCAACACTTTCTCAAAAAGTTGGAAATAGAAATACCATTTGACCCAGCAATTCCACTACTAGGGATATACCCTAAAGAAACCAGAACTGCCACCCAAGCAGATAAATGCACACCCATGTTTATTGCGGCTTTGTTCACAATAGCAATGAGTTGGAAACAACCCAAATGCCCATCAACAAATTAATGGCTAGAGAAGCTCTGGTATATTCACACAATGGAATATTATGCAGCACTGAAAAACAAGGAACTCATGAAATATTCTACAAAATGGGTGAGCCTGGAGGACATTATGCTGAGTGAAATATCTCGGTCACTAAAGGACAAATACTGCTTAGTGCTACTGTTACAAAACAGGACTAACATGGGGGTTGGGGGGAAACTAAGAAAAGAGGAGATAAATCATGTACATGGCATTGAAACAGACAAGGGAGAGAACGGTGTAATAGGAATATATGATTAGGTATTATTGGCATGACAAGAGTCCAGAATAGGAGCTGCATAGTAAAGTGGATGGGGGGGGAGGAATGTATAACAAGATTATTTTTTTTTCCAAAGAGAAAAGCGAAGGGGAGCTCTGGTGGCCTAGTGGCAAGGAGCTGCAACTACAATCCCAGAGGCGAACGGTTCGAATCCACCAGATGCTCTGCCGGGGAAGGAGGGACAATCTCCTCCTGTACCAGTCAGATCTGATTTGATGGTACACGCACACAAAAATAATAAAATAAAAAATTAAAAACAAAACAAAAAAATAAACAAAGAGAAAAGCGAATCAGGGGGAGGGAGCAGGGAGGAAAATATGAAATAATGAATGAATGGAAATCCAAGTTCTCTACAAACTTTGATCAAAATATAAATAAAGGGGAAAATGATCTCTTTAGAAGTCTAAAGAACAAGGGTTTCACTTTGAGGACTAAAGTACACTTGACTGCTATTTTAAATGGGTTCATTTGTATGCGTAAGTTGGAAAGTGAATAAGGAAGGTCAAGGAAGAATTTATGTCTTTTAAGTGTGATGACTGAAAAATATTGAATATGCCACAGACTGCGAAAGAATAAGCTAATCTGTTTCAGAAGACACGCAGTCAGAATGCTCCTTGAAGCAAGGATGAAGAGGCTACATTTCACGCTCGTGATCAGGAAAAGGACATCATGCTTGGTCAAGTAGGGGGTCAGCTGGATTGATTCAATGGCCACCACAATGGGTTTAAGCCCAAGAGAGATGGTGAAGTTGGTACAGGATCAGACACCGTGTTGTTCTGCTGTACAGAGGGTTGCTATGAGTCACAACCAACTCTATGGTAAATAAAAACACAGCTTGTCTTTATATGAATAGAAGTATGCTGTTTTGTGTATTTGTGCATGTACATTTACGTACTTGGCCTCTTTTTATCAAGGTATTATTTTTTAAACCTAAAAAAATTTGTGTTATGATTTCAGCCCATTTTAGGGCTACATACTGGTAGCATTAACAAGATTTACAATGTAATCACCATCACTGTCAATGTCCAAAACACTTTCATCACCCCAAACAGAAACTATACCTAGTAAACCTACCTCTCCATTCTCCCCTGCTCCAGGGAGCTCTGTTGTTGTTGTTGTTGTTGTTGTTGTTTGTTGTTGTTGTTGTTGTGTGCCATCAAGTCACCTGCAACTCATAGCAAACCTATGTACAACAGCCCTAAACCCTGCTCTATCCTGTGCCAACCTCATTGTCTCTGACATACCCACCACCATTCCCCTAGTCACTGAATAAATCTATCTCATAGAGGGTCTTCCTCTCCTGCGCTGTCCCTTCACCCTCCCAAGTATGATGTCCCTCTCTAAGGACTAGTCCCTCCTTGCAACATGTCCAAAGTATGTCAGATGAAGCTTCAGAATCCTTACCTCCAAGGAGCAGCCTGGTTTAACCCTCTCCAGGATGGACCTGTTCATTCTCTTAGCAGTCCATGGTATATTCAATATTCTTCTCCAGCACCACAGCTCAAAGGTGTCAATTCTCCTTCTATCATCATTGTCCAGCTCTCTGACGCATAGCAAGTGATTGCAAAGACCATGGCCTGTATCAGACACACCTTAGTCTCCAGACTTACATTGTTGCTCTTCAGTACTTTGGAGAGTTCTCTAATAGCAGACTTTACCATTTTAATATGTCTTTTAATTTCCTGGCTCCTGGTGCCTGGAGTGTTGATTGTGGGGCCTAGCAAACTGAAGCAGTCAACAATCTCAATCTCTTCACCGTCTATCATGATGCTGTCAATCAGCCCAGTGGTGAGAATCTTTATTTTCTTGATATTGAGTACCTCGATTCATATTGAAAGCTGCACTCCTTGACCTTCTGCAGGAAGTGCTTCAGGTCCTCCTCAGTTTCAGCAAGCAGGGTTGTGTCATCTGCATAATGCAGATTGTTGCTGAATCTTCCTCCAATCCTGATGCCACATTTCTCCTCACATTGCCCAGCTCCCAGGATGATCTGTTCTACATACAGGTTGGGAGCTCTAGTGCTAAGGACTTATTCTTGCCCCCGGTGGTAAGCAGTTGTGCTGCCAACACAAAGGAGAAAGATGCGCAATCTCGGTCCGTGTGATTTACAGTTCCTGAAATCCCACTGGCGGGTCAGCTATGAGTCTGTTCTGATACCACAGCACACAATAACAAAACAACACTTCCCCTTCCTTAGTTCTGGGTAACCTCTGATCCACTTTCTGTCTTTGTGAATTTGCCTATTCTAGAGAAGGGAAATTGCATGGTATTTATTCTCTCGTGTCTGGCTTATTTAACTTAGCATCATGTTTTCAAGATCTATCTGTGCTGTAACATGAATGTGAACTTGATTTCGCTTTGCTGCTGAATAATATGGAGGATGCCACATTTTCTTTACCAATCCATCTGTTGATGGAAACAGGTTATTTCCAACTTTTGGCTATTGTGAATGATGCTGCAGTGAACATTGTTGTACAACGAAAAAGAAAAAGAAAAGATATTTTCAAGTGGTTAATAACTTGATATAAAATACACTCTTCTCTATTCCACACTACCTTAATGTGTTAAGTGTACTTTAGCCAAACTAAATGGACTAGGTGGAAAATAAAAGTAGATGGTGACAAGCCAGAAGCTGAAAATAAAAATTTTTAAAAAACACACACCAAACCAACAACCAAAAATTATTATTTTTTTTTTTAAAAGTAAAAGAAAAGATTCTTTCATTGTTTTACAAACCCTCCCCCAGGTCCCCTCCACCATGTAGCCCTCGCTCTAGTCTCCTGTGATGACAGAAATACCTAGTTATATCTCTCTTTTAGACGGTTTTCTCCCTCCTCTGTCTCAGTGCAGTATACATTATTGAACCCATCTTACTCAGTCTCTCCCCAACCCCAAGGACAGTCCCATTCTACAACAGTGGCATCAAAACTATAACTAGCTCTCAAATATGACAAGAAAATTAGGACTTTTCAGATAATCAAGAATTAAGGAAGTTTGTGAAAACTAGACCAACCTTAAGTTCTTAAAATAGAACATAAACAATGACAGACAACAACCCAACATACACACACAACAACAACACCATTAAGAAACTGGCCCAGACATAGAAGCACGTGAAAGAAACTTAAACTATATGAGGCTGAAAATAGTGAAGCAGAGACAAGTATCTGTCTGTAAGTGACGACCACTCCAGAGCAAATAGCGGGAATACACAGTGTAGCTAGAGAATTTCCAAATGGAGAGGAAGCCAGGGTGATCTCAAATTAAACCAAACTGTTTTAGACTCCGGGATAAGATATAAAATACTGATATGAAAGAAGATTTACAGGGTAACCTCCAAGAAAATCAATAAACCTGTTTATCATGAGAAAAAAGTGAAAAAGAATAAAGATTTCCTAAACACTAAGGCAGCAACAATGAAGGAAACACTTTAAAAAGCCATAAACAAAATGAACTGAGCACTGAAAAAGTACACAGAAGAAAACAGCAACATCAGAAAAATGGTAGCAATAAAATCATACCTAGGGGCCTTGTTATTGGTGTATATTGTCAGGTTGGAACCACCTCATAGTTCACCTTCCAATCTATTTTCAGAGGCAGTTTAATTGCACGGGAGGAGATTGTCCATCTTCTACAGAGCAGAATTCAAACTGAGGGCCTTTGGGATAGCTCCACCTAGTGGTCTACTGTTACAGCTGTGTGCCATCGAGTCAGAATCGATTCATAGCTGACCCTCCAGTGGGTTTTCAGAGGAAGTTAATTACACAGAAGATTCGCCATTCTTTTCCCTTGAAGAAGCTGGTGGACTTGAATCTTGTGCCATGAGGATTTCAGTGTAGCACTTACCACCATGCCACCAGATCTAGTGGTCTAGTGGTAAGGAACTTTGCTGTCAATCCAAAGGCACAAGGCTTGAATCTGCCAGGTGCGCTATAGGAGTAAGATCTGCAATCAACTCCCATATGATTTACTGCCTCTGAAAACCCGCTGTCAGGTCTCACAACAGCAAAAGTGATAATTGCACTGAAAGTGACTATGTTAAATTTATCAGTCAAGAGCAAAGGAAAAGGAGAATGGATAAGACAACATGGCCCATCAAATTGCTGTCTACGAGAGACACATCTTAGACAGAACTGCAGAAAGCCTGAAAATGAAACACTGGGGGAAAAAATAAATAAAGCAAGCAAACGAAAATCAGAACACAGCAGGAAAGGCAATACTAATTTCTGATAAAATAGACTTCAATGGAAAAGCCAGCATAAGAGACAAAGAAGGAAATTATATAGTGATTAAAGGATCAATTGAACAAAAGGCTGTTGTTTCTATGTGCCCTCAAGTCAAGGGTAGCTTGTAGTGATCCTGTGAACAACAGATCTGAACCCTATCCTAGGTCAAATATTACATAAGACCCCTATTGTAAAAAGTTAAAGAAAGGTTTACATGCAGATAGAATCATTCTTGGATGGCTACCTGGAGTAGGAAAAAAGAACTCAGTGAAAATTAACAAATAAATTATAGGTGCTTGTTAAGATAGTCGAAGAGAAAGGCAATACACAATAAAAGGATGTGGTGTTAAGGGTTTATTGTTCAAAATGGCTTCCCTAGACATTGATTTTGACCTTGCCGTGTGGATGGGCAGAAATATATGAATTAGGGTGTGTTAGCCTATCCACAAGGGGACTGGCTACTCTCACCACAACACTGGGCAGATTCAGCAGTAGATTTTAAGAATCTTACCACAACGTAGAACAAGAGCATGCAGAGAGCACATCCTTTGGGGTCAAAGATTCCTGTGCCACACAGATCAGAGTCTAAAGGAACAGCATCAGCATCCAAAGCCGAGAACCAGAGTCCCAACATGAGCCAGAACTGACCTTGGGATGACTAGCTAAGAAACCAGAGCTGAAAGTCTTTGCTCAAGTTTGTTGGATGACTTGGGAGTAGGGGAGAGCCATACTGGCAGAATTAAGAGCTTTGTAACACTGGCCTACAGCCATGGTAAGGCTAACGGCTCAAGTGTTTGTGAGCACAGCTGTCCTGTGTGATTATATTCTGCTTCTAACCTGAATTATGGTCTTTGACTTCCCTAATATGGTTCTGTGTAGTCTGTGAGCTATCGTAATGAATTTCGGACCCAGTAGAACAGTAAGATTGGTCTTAGAATGAACAGAAAGAGGAGCATGGGAGACATGCCTGACCTCATAGGAATTGTTATTGTGTTATGGATGTTGTTGATGGGGACAGTTCCCCTTGCGGAATAGGTAGAGGTCAGATATGACTGTCCTCATGCAGTTCTTGCTCCTTTTCCAGACACTGTGGATATTGTAATTAATGTTATAAGGTAAAATGTGTATGAATGATTGTATTGAAAATGCTTTGTAAAGTTTCATTCAAATCACAATTAGGAAAACAGCTATATCATTGTTCTTCAGAACTTAAGGTAGTCTTTTGTAGATTTACTCAGTGTAAATCTCACTCAGGTCAATTAAAGAGAGGAAAACTAATCCTTCTAGGCTACAAATGTGGGGTTTTTTTAAAGATTTGACAACAGTGGGGTGATTGATAATAAATTAAAAATAAACTTAGTCTCTAATTTCATTGTGGTATTTTCTTTGCTAATTAAAACACTTGTCCTTTTACAGATAGGTCATTATCTTTCTTTTAATGTATATATATACACATAAATGTATATACTACATATATCTATACATATATATATGAAGAGGGAGAGAGATACATTTATATATATAATATATACTATAGTATATAGTATAATATATTATATAATATATATTATAAATATGTATGTGTGTGTATATATATATATACACACACACACACATAATGTATATGTATTAAACATAAGTACATTTAATATATCCCAGTACTACAAAACTGCATTCCATTAACAAGTGATAATACTGGGAGATTACATTCTATCAAAAGTATAAATGGATTCTGTGCAGCTGATAGATGAAAGAGAAAATTCTTATGACACTAAATTATTCAGCAAATTCACAGCAGAATGGTTCTTCAATTTGGTCATCTGCAATCACAAAATAAGAACTAATAACATATTTTATAAGAATGATAAAATGACTGGTGCTCAACTTTATGAAACTATGAAGATTTAATTAATTTTTATGTTTACCCATGATACGCTTTTTGTTTTCGAAACACATGTCACTTTGAAAAACAAAATCCACTTTGTTAAAGTGAAGAAAGATTATTTTCCCCCTTTATGTTGAAAGGTGTTCTTCTCACTGGAAAGGTACATCACGCTTGGAAAGACGGAAGGTCAGCGAAGGAGAGGAAGACTTTCACAAGATGGATTGATGCAGTGACTGCAGCAACAGGCTCAGGTGTGTCAGAGATAATGAGGACGACACAGGACAGGGCAGATTCAGGTTGGCTGTTCACACAGTCACCTTGAGTCATACTCCACAGGACTTGGTAGCAGCAACAATCATTTCTTCTAAGAACTGCAAAAAGGTTTCATGTTATTCATAGTGGAAGTTGATGTTGACCAGTAGTTGCATTTGTTCTTTGATTAGAAATGCTTATTGAGCACTACAAGCTAGGCTCAAGAGACTGATTTACTCAAACTTTAAAAACCCCCCAAACTCCAATCTCATTGTCATCAAGTTGGAAGTAACTCAGAGTTGATCCACCACTGGTTTCCAAAAATGCAATTCAAATGACAGGAGATTGACAATCTTTCTTCTGTGGAGCCAGTGACGGATTCAAATTAACAAGAACGTTTAGACATTGGGTTTGGAGCACAACTCCCAATGGACTCCTGTGGTGGTGGTGATGGTGGTGGTGGCAGCGGTGGTGGCAGTGTAGTACCACTGAGTCAGAGCCCACCCATAGCTGACCCTCTGATGGGTTTTCCTTACACAGGATGAGACAGCCCGTCCTTCTCCTACTAAGCAACTGGTGGATTTGTACTGTGTGCCTTCGAGATTGCTTCACAGCTTCTTGCCACTAGGCCACCACAGCTCCCTTTAGATTTGAGTTCAAATTGAGTTCCCTTCAAATTTATTAGAAAGAAAGAATTTCTATCCTCAATATATAATTGATTTAACAATTTTCTTCCACTTTACTAGTAGGCGGTGGTGGAGATTGTTGCGTGTCATTGAGTCATAACCAACTCGTAGCTGAACCTCCAGTGGGTTTTCTGAAGCTGTAAATCACACAGGAGGATATTTCCCATCCTTCTCCCTCCAGAGCAGCGGGTAGTTTTAAGCCATGTGCCATTGGGATTGCAGTGCAAAATAGCTATTAAAAATTATCTTTAAAATAATAAAAAATAAAATATTATCACTTATTACCAAGTTTATTCTGTGATCTATGCTATCGAGCTAGAACTTGCCATGAGGAAGTATTTCTGTACAATTGCTAGTTACATTTAAAAAAATAACTTGTAATTCCAGGTCTAAACATTCTTGAGAATAAAGTATGAACTTTAAAGAAAAATGTGTAAAGTGCAACTAGGAAAGATCATTTGCTACATTATAAATACAGTAAATCTTGAGTTAGGAACATCCAATTTAGAACAAATCATCCTTGTCCTTTAATGTTATGTTAATTTGCCCTCATTCTGAAACAATTGAACCAACCTGTACTTAAATTCTTCATTACAATTACCTTCTCTTGCTGCACTTGCAATTTTTAAATCACTAAAATGGTTTCAGAACCTTCTGTGGCACTAAAGTAAGACTAAGAACCATAGACACCTGTTCCAACTTTCCTACAAATTTTACTTAATGGCACACTTAGGAACCTAGAGAATGCCTTTAATAGCAATGAATGAAATACTAATTTCAATTCAACTGCAAGAAATCCAAAGATTCCCAAGAAGAAAATTTACCTCCATCCAACTCTCATTTCATGAAAATAGACATTACGAAGTAGGTACTGGAGGGCATTCCTGATGTCTGAATCCATTGCTGTTGTTGTTAGGTCGGGTATGATTCATACCCACCCTATAAACAAAAGATCTGAACCCTGTTCTATCCTGCGCCATCCTCACACTTCCAGATACACAAGAGCCCATTGCAGCAGTCACTGTATCAATGCAGCGTGTTGATGGTCTTCCTCTCCTTCACTGACCCTCCACCCTTCCCAGCATCATGTCCCTCTCCAAGGAATAATAGCCCCTCCTCGCAACATATCCAAAGCATGTGAGGTGAAGCCTCATCTTTCTTGCCTCCAAAGAGCACTCCAACAGCACCCCTCTCCAAGGTATATCTGTTTGTTCTTTTCACAGTCCGTGGGACGTTCAGTGCTCTTCGCCAACACCACTGCTCAAAGGCATCAATTCTTTTTCTGTCATGCTTATTCATTGTCCTGTTTTCATACGCAAATAAGGGATTGGAAAGACCATGGCCTAAATCAGATGCACCTTAGTTCTCAAACTGACATCATTACTCCTCAATAATTTGGAGAGGTCTCAACTGCAGATTTTCCCAGTGCAATGCATCTACAAAAGCCATTGATGTCTAAATCCATTGCAGCTGAATCAATTCCAATTCATATACCATACAGGACAAAGGAAAATTACCACATAGGCTTCTCAAGGGTGTAATCTTTAAGAAAGCCAACTGTCCCATTTATCTCCCACATGGTGTATAGTGGCTTCAAACCATCAACTTTTGGTTAGCAACCTAACAGTTACCTCCTGTGCCATTGGAAACTGCCATTAATGTCTAGCAAGTAATTAATAAAGAGTCTGTGTATTTGCAATCACTTGTTACACATCAGAGAGTTGGACAATGACTAGGGAGGACAGAAGGAGAATTGATGCCTTTGAGCTGTGGTACTGGAGAAGAGTATTGAGTATAACATGGACTGCTAGGAAAACAGTTTCATCCTGCAGAGGATTAAACCAAGCAATTCCTTGGAGGCAAGGATTCTGGGGCTTCATCTGACATACTTTGGGCATGTTGCAAGGAGGAACAGGTCCTTGGAGTGGGACATCATGCTTGGGAGGGTGGAGGGACGGCGCAGGAGGGGAAGACCCTCTATGAGATGGTTGATTCAGTGACTGGGGTAATCGGGATGGGTGTGTCAGAGGCAGTGTGATTGGCACAGGATAGAGCAGGGTTTAGGGCTGTTGTACATAGGTTCGCTATGAGTCGCAAACGACTCGACGGCACATAACAACAACAACTATGTAATAACTACCATTCATCTGTCAGTTTGCTATAGTGCAGTGGCTTGCATGTTCTGTGACACTAGGAACTTTGTTCCTGGTATTTTACATACCAACAGAGTTACTCATTGTACACAGAATTCAGCAGAACTTTCAGGCTAAGGTAGACTAGGAAGTAGGGCTTGCCATTCACTTCTGAAATAACAGGTCTCTGAGTAACACTCGAACATTGCTCACAATAAAAAAATCCTCTGAATAACATCCAAACAGTGCTCAATATAGTACTCAGAGAGGAACTCCTTGGAAGGCATTCAAAATATGACTGAGAAGAGCTACCTCATTAAAGAAGAATCTATCTTAATGACAAGGATGGAGTCAAGGTTTTGCCTAACGAAAAGACCTTCACTTGTTGCTATAGCATGATGCAAAACGAGGAAAAACAGCTGCAAACACCCCTTAATAATTGAAACAGTGAATATGCAAAGTATAAATCAAGGAAAAGGTAAGTTGTCAAAAATGAAATGGAACACAAAAAGATTGACAGTCAAGGTATTAGTGAGCTGAGATGTACTGATATTGACCAGTTTTAATCAGACACTCCATATTATCTAACATGCCAAGAATGACAAATTGAAGAAGAATGATCTCATGTTCACTATCAAAAAGAACATTTCAAGGGCTACCTAGGAACTAGGCTTTGAGAGTTATTAGCTGTTGGTTTTGCAATGGGGAAGTCAGATTTCCTTATTCCCAAGGTCACTGCCAACAAGATCAAATCCAAGGGACTTCAGAAGCTTCACTGGTACTGTCAAATGTGCCCAAAGCAGTGCCAAGGTGAGAACAGCTTTCAGTGTCATTATACGTCCGAATCTCATCAACAACAACTCTCACTGGCTTCAGGAGATCCTCAACAATTTATGGATTATTTTGCAGAGGAATTTTGAAATTCTTTTCTAGGTATTTTCAGGAGACATTTTGGCACCAAGCGAGTGCACACAACATTGAATATAATGAGTACATACATCGAGAGCACATCCGTATGAATGCTACTCAATGGGAAACTGACTGATTTTACTAAGTGGCTGGGCAGAGAAGGCTTATGCAAAGTGGATGAAACACCAAAAGGTTGATCTATTCAGTATATAGACAGAGCCCCAGAAACTATGCACTGGCAACTGAAACTAGAGGGGAAGAAAGGAGGACCTTGACGATGAAGAAAAAACTGCCAAATTTTTTAAACAAGTGAGAAGAGGTCTGGAAGGCAAAGAACAGGAAGCCCCTGCTTTTATGGAATTAAGCAGAGAAAAATAAGAAGATAAAGCTGTATTTAATTTTAATAAAGGGGCATGGAGTTCAGCAGTCTCAGTATCATCCAAATCAAGTGTTCTAGGGCCAAATGCAATGTAGACAGTTGGGAGCACAGCATCTGTGAATTGAAAAGAGTCTTCCCATAGCTCTGCTCAGTCAAAAAAAAAGATGAAAAAGAAATCTGCACTTAATGAAAGCATGGAAATTGAAGAGGAAAAGAAAAGAACTGCTTGTACAGACTGCTGGCTACCTCCTGAAATCACCATAAAAATTAGAACCAAAAAACTTGGGGAGAAATATCATAAGAAAAAGGATATTGTTAAGGAAGTAACTGAAACATAAGTATACAGCTGTTGTAAAGATACTTGATTCTGGAGACAAGCTGAAACTTGACCAAACTCATTTAGAGACTGTAATACCAGCCACAGGAAAAAGAATCCTGGTTTTAAATGGAGACTACAGAGGAAATGAAGGCACCCTAGAATACATCAATGAGAAGACTTTTTTGGCTACCATGGTTATTAAAAATGGTCTTTTATAAGGACACAGAGTTGAAGGAATTAAATACGAAGACATTTCTAAATTGGCTTGAGTTTAAAAATTTATTACCAACACATTAAAACTCAAAGCATCAAATTGGTGCTCTCTAAGGCATTAGGAAATTCTACTGTGTTAGGGTGTTTCATTTGTATAAAACAAATGGATTTATTTAAATATTACTGTATTATTGTTTAGCTAAACATATATACTTTAAAAATTATGTCTTATAAATATAGTATAAAAACTATAATTTTGTCTTTGTTATTTTTATTTTCCTTGGTAATATTTTGATCATTTTGTAAATCCTTAATAAAATGATATTATTGTAAAGTGTTTTGTACAAAATAATTTTTAGAATCATAATTGGAGGAAATTCTTCAAACACTATATTTTAAGGTGTATTTGAACAATAAATACAACTAAATTTTAAAGGTAAAAAAAAGAACATTTCAAGATTTGTCCTGAAAGACAATGCTGTCAGTGACAGTATAAATACCATAATAATACAAGAGTTTTTAGTTGTTAATACAACTATTCTTCAAATATATACACCAATTACTAAAGCCAAAGACAAAGAAAAAAAGAATTCTACTAATTTCTACACTCTTAAACTGACTGAATATGCAATGCAAAAGTTGGAAACAGAAGAAGGATTGGTAGTTGGAAAACATGGCTTTGGTGACAGAAGTGAGACTTGAGATCCCGATAGAATTTTGTATCATTTATTCATTGACAAAACTCTTTTTTAAAATCCCACATACACAATGACTATGCACATGAATCTTGCCAGCTAGAAGACACAAAAATAAAATTGACCACATCTGTGGAAAGTGGCAGTGGAGATGATCAACAGCACCGGTCAAGGCCAGGTATCAACCATAACATACTGCTCATACACAAATTGAATTCAAAGCTGAAGAAAATTAACACAAGTTCATGAGAACCAACAGACAACTTTTAGTACATCCATCTAAATTTAGAGACCTCCGCCAGGCCGGGGGAACGCCGCCGCCAGACCGGGAACGCTGCCGCCAGCCGGGGGAACGCACCCCGCCGTCAGCCGGTGGGAATGCACGCCAGACCAGGGGAACGCCGCCGCCAGACCGGGGAACGCCGTGAGAGGGACCCGGAAGAGACCC
>NW_006399931.1:1946045-2002901 GCF_000299155.1 Elephantulus edwardii | reverse complement strand
AAAAAAAAAATAAAAACCAGAGGAGTTGTGGGAAATACAGAAAATTTAAAAATAGATAAATAGATGTTAGAAGAGACTCTGAAACGTGCTCCTCTAAATGCTGTTATGTTGTTAACTGTCGTCGAGTTGAGCACCACTCATAGTGACCCTATGAACAAAAGTCCTGAAGCCTTTCTGTGTCTATCATCATTTATCAAAGTTCATAGTTTCCAGAGGCATGTTGTTTAGGAAGTGGATGCCACTCCTGCTCTTCTAAATAAAGAAGCTAAAGTGAAAGAAATTATGACTTCAGAGAACGTATGGGGCAGCTTGAAAGGACAAAGCAAAATACTATAAAGAAAAGTAAAAAGACATGAAGTTAGAAAAGCAAAAAGGAAGAACACACTTGGCATTTCTCAAGCTGAAAGAACTAAACAAATTCAAGCCTCGACTTGCAATACTAATGGTCCTATGGGCAAAATAATGAATGGCATGGTGAGTATCAAAAGATGAAAGCAATATACAGAGACACAGAGTCACAATACTGAGAAGAATTGACCAATATTGAACAATTTAAAGAACAGCATGTAATCAAGAACTATAATACCAAAAAAAAAAAAAAAAAGAACTATAATACCAAGAAAGAAGTCTAAGCTGCATTAAAGGCATTGACACTAAGTAAGGCTCTAGGAACCAATGGGTTAGCATTTCAGGTGTTTCAGCAACAGCTACAGCCCTGCACATGCTCATTTACTGTGTCAAGAAATTTAGAAGATGACTACCTGGAAAACCAGCTAAAAGAGATGCATATTTGTGTCCATTTCAAAAATAGAGTGATTCAACAACATGTGGAAGTTATCTAACAATATCATTAATATCACACATTAGTGAATATTTGCTGAAGATTAATCAAAATTGGAAAAGAAGTGCATCAACAGGGAACTGCCAGAAATACAAGCTGAATTCAGAAAGAGGGAAAGCATTGCTGACATCAGATTGATCTTGACTGAAAGCAGATAATGCTAGCCAGATGTTTACTGACGTTTTTTTAACTGTGCAAAGGCCCTTGATCGTATGGATCATAGTAAACTATGAGTAACATTGATTAATGGCAGGAATCCCGAAGCATTTAATTGTGCTCATGCAGAACCACAAAGTTGTTCAAACAAAAGTGTACATGAACCAAGAAGTTGTTTGAATAAAACATGGGACATTGCATAGTTTAAAATAAATATACATATCAGGATTGTATCCTTTTACCAGACCTATTTCATATGTATGCTGAGCAAAAAATTCAAAAGCTGGATATATAAAGAAGAATGTGGCATCAGGATTGAAGGAAGACTTATCAACAACCTACCCGGCAGAGACAACACTCATGCTGGCTGAAAGCCAAGACCAACCACATATTGAAGAACAAAGTGTACAGTCTTCAATAGGGATAACACTCCAACCTCAAGGAAAGAAAGTCCCTACAATTACACTAATAAGCAACATTTTGATAGCTGGATCAGAGTTGCCAAGAATTTTCTTTTTCTTGGATCAATAATGAGTACCATGGTAGCACCAGTCAAGAAATCAGAAGGCATGTTGCACGGGGCAAATATGCTGTCAGGGACTTCTTTTTTTAATATTTTTTTATTTTATACTAGTTTGCTTACAAAGTTTCATTTACACTGTTTTTCACTTGAATCTTTCCCATTTCCTTTATCCACCTCTCCCTCTATCCATCAGATTGTGTGACCTATGATAACCCCCCCTGCCCGTCCTCACCCCTCTGCCCATGCCCTCCCACACCCTTGGATCTTCATTCCTGTTTTAACAGTTATCTTTTTATTTCTACAATAACGGTCTTATACAGTATATGTTGTCAAGGACTTCTTTAAATGCTCAAGAACAAGGCTATCAGTTTAAAAGCTCTGGTGCTCTTGATTCACATCATGATGTTTTCTGTTGCTTCATATGAATGTGAAAATTGGGCAATGAATAAGTAAAGCCAAAAAAGAACTGATGCTCTTGAACAAATGGTGTTGGCAAAAAAGCATGAAATATAACATGGACTAAAGGAACTCTGTGGTTGCCTAGTGGGTGAGGCGTTGCACTGCCAATCCAAAAACAAACAGTCAGAATCCACTAGCGATTCTATGGGAGAAAGATGGGCAATCGCCTCCTGTATGATTTACAGCCTCTGAAAAGTCATTGAGGAGTCAGCTGTAAGTCAGTTCTGACTCAACAGCACGTAACAGCAACACAATACCTTACACTGCCAAAAGAATAAACAAATTTGTCTCAGAAGTATAGCCAGGGTGTTTCTTAGAAGCAAGAATGGTGAGACCTGCATATTTTTTGTCATGTTTTGAGGATGGGACAGTCCTTGGTAAAAGACATAATCCCTGGGAAAGTGAGATGAAGTTTTACCATTCTTGACTCCAAGGAGCACTCTAGTTGCACTTTCTCCAAGATATATTTGTACTTTTGGCAGCCCATGGGATATTCAATACTCTTCTCCAACACCACAACTTAAAGGTATTGATTCTTCTTCTGTCATCCTTATTCATTGTCCAACTTTCAGATGCATAGAAAGCAATTGAAAAGATCAAAGCTATGAAAAGACGATAGATATCTATAGATGTAGATAGAGACCTACAAATAGATTGAAAGAGAGATGCACACACTTCATTGTTTGTCGCTCCCGTAGAGAACTGAACTTAAGACACCAAGGTTAAGCACATTCTATCAAGCACAATAAGAGTGATTAGAAACACATTAAGAGC
The DNA here is from genome assembly GCF_000299155.1 of Elephantulus edwardii. Taxonomy (NCBI): domain Eukaryota; kingdom Metazoa; phylum Chordata; class Mammalia; order Macroscelidea; family Macroscelididae; genus Elephantulus; species Elephantulus edwardii. Next base: position 2,000,148 of record NW_006399931.1, on the reverse strand, counting down.
ACCCTTACCAAGCCTATCCTATGTGGAGGCAAAATGACAGAGGGAGTTTTTAGTAGGTACAGCAAACCTAAATGAGAACAGACCTAAATAAGTTTTCCATTAGACCTCTGAAATCCATTAATTCCATTAAGCCTCCACAATTAGAAAACATTCTAATCAAATTAAGACCACTAATTTTGCCACAATAAGGCAGAACAGCATGAAACCAACATCGTCAACAAACAAACATTTCCTTGGCATCTATAATGAGTAAAATGCATTGCATGATGCTAAGGCTTCACAGAGGGAGGCCTGGTAGCACGACTGTGAAGTTAACAGGTTTGCCAGTTAACCTAGGCTGTGAACAGAAAGCTTGGCAGTTAGACCCACCCAGTAACTCCGCTGGGCAAAGGCCTAAGGATCTATCCCCATGAAGACTACAGCCTAGGAGACTTTGGCAGTTCTACTCTGTCCCAAGTGATGGCTGTGCGTGGAATTTGGTTTGAAGGCACTCTACAACAAATACACAAAGACATAAAACACAAATTTTCTGACTTCAAAGGGCTTATAAGGTCATTGAGAAATAACATATGCAGTAAAAAATAATGAGGCAAATACAAAGCAGCATGAAGCCAATAGCACTAGCCGAGGCTTTGATACAAAGGGTGTTTAGTATTTAACTAAGGAGCCTTGGTAGCACAGTGGTTAAGTGCTTGGCTGTTGAAAGTCTGAGATTCGAGCCTATCTGTTGTTCACAAGACACAGTGTGGCAATCTGCTCCTGTAAAGATCCTGGGTTATATTCTTATCTCTAAGATTCCGGGAGTTGGAGCTAACTGAACAGCAGTGGATTTTGTGGTTTCTGTGTCTCTGAGACAGCCACCAATCAATGTGCTGTACATAATTACAGTCTATCCAGAAGACAGACCTCAAAATGTAAGCAAAGACTCTTGCACAAAATGCTCCACAACATTACTTGTGGCAGTGAATAAAAGGACCCCATTTGTGCTGCTGTAAATAGAAATATTAATTATTTACTAGAAAAGAAATTTCCATAGAATGATGTAGGAAAAAAATAGTATGTAGCTATTAAAGAAGATACTTACAAATCATTGTAAGTTAGTATTTTTCAGGTATGAAAGGATCTTAAGCCCAGTATATGAATATATAGAAAGCTCTGGTGGCCTAGTGCTAAGAGGCTGCACTGTAACCACATAGACATTCAGTTCAAATCCACCAGCTGCTCTGTGGAGAAGGATGGACAATCTCCTCTCATGAAATCTACTGCCTCTGAAAACCCACTGTAGAGTTAGCAATGGGCTCATTCTACTCAATGATACACCACCACCACAACATATAGAGATAGAGATAGAGATAGAGATAGCTAGAGATAGAGATAGAGATAGAGATAGAGATAGCTAGAGATAGAGATAGAGATAGAGATGATAGAGATAGAGATGATGACAGAGATAGAGATAGAGATAGAGATAGAGATGAGAGAGAGAGAGAGAGAGAGAGAGATGGAGATAGAGAGGGAAAGAGAGAGAGAGACAGAGAGAGGATATAGATATAGATGGATATGGATATGGACATAGACATAGACAGATAGATAGATACACACCAACACAAACACATACTAGTAGACAGGGTAAAAGGGTAAGACCCTCAAAAAGAAGTAAAAAAAAAGAAAAGAAAAAGAAGTAACATAGTAACTGTAACAATGGGCTCCAGTGTATCAGAGATGGTGCTGCCAGCACAGGGTAGGCAAGGCTCAGATCTGTTGTTCATAAGGTCACTGAATCATAGTCAGCTCAACATCACATAACAACAACAAAGCATATTAATTAAAAAGTATAGAAACAGTATATGAGGGGAGCTCTGGTGGCCTAGTGGCAAGGAGCTGCAACTACAATCCCAGAGGCGAACGGTTCGAATCCACCAGATGCTCTGCCGAGTAAGGAGGGACAATCTCCTCCTGTACCAGTCAGATCTGATTTGACGGTACACGCACACACACACACACAAAAAAAAAAAAGAAAAAAAAAAGAAACAGTATATGTATTTCAAATCTGTCTTGGAGGAAGTGTAACCAGAGTGCTCCTTAGAGGTAAGGATGGAGAAACTTCATTTCACATACTTTAGACATGTTCTCAGGTGGGGTCAGTCCTTGGAAGAAGGATCAGTTTGGGAAAAGTAGTCTGAGAAAAAGAGCAAGACCTTTAATAAAATGGAATGATACAACAAACCATTGTGAATACGCCAGTGGGCTTCGGCACGATGGAGACTGACGACAAGCTTCAGGCCTGCTGTTTTAAGGGTTGCTGAGTCTTTTCTTTTTCTTTTTCCTTGTTGTGTATCGTCAAATCAGATCTATCACAGGAGGAGATTGCCCATCCTTCTCCAGCAGAGCATCTGGTGGATTCGAACCATGGACCTTTGGAATTACAGTGCATGTTGAGTCATTTTTAACTCAATGGCACCTAACAACATGATTTTAACTTTGAAAAAAAAAAGTGTATGTAATATCATACTAATTATTTACTCTGAAGAGGGAAATAATTAAGCATTTGCTCTGCTTTTTTTAGGAGAAACCAAGGTTTGTGAAGGAAAGCTCTTTACAAAATAATACAAGCTAACAACATAGAAAGAATAGAGTTAGATAATCAACATTTTTGCAATATTTAATGGAATAACTGATTCAAAGTTAGAATCTAGACAGATGTTAAAACCACCAAGAGGAAAAGAATTGGGTATTCAAAAGAGCCAAAATTTCATTCTAAAGATTACTTGCTGCCTTGATTTCCTAGCGATGCTGTAATAGAAACACCACAATGGCTGGTTCTAACAAACAGAAATGTCTTCTTTCAAAGTTCAAATCCAAGGCTTAAAGCCCTAATTCAGGATACTAGCATGAAGGGAAGGTTTTGGCTCTGACTTTTTAAAAAGCATATTAATAGCTTCTGAGAGGAAGCGAAAGGCATCTGAAATCATATTTCACAGAGCATCTTGGCAAAGTCGTAGATATGGCTACAAAATCAAGCCAACCATGGAAGAAAACTACCCACATAGTTCATTAATAAACAGAATATTTTAAACTTGAAAGGAGACAATCCAAAGATTCCGTCAAAGTTCAGCATCCAGGGAAAGCTGAAAAGGAGCAAATGGCAAGGAGGAACAAGAGTGGAGAAATGCAGGAGATTGTGGGTGATGGTGGAAACTGGTCAGAATTTACTTTCCAATGACGTAGCTGAAAAGCAGGTCAGTACTGATTTGGACAGGACGTGGAGGTGTAAGACTCGTATCTTCACTGTTTGCTGGGACCATCTAGGCTGATGTAATGCTCAAATCGGGAGCACAGAAACTCCAGGAGATTTAAGTCTAGAAAAGGAAAGGTGTGGAAGCCTTAAGGGATTCTCTCTCTCTCTCACACACACACACACACACACACATTTTTAATATGCAGAACCTGCAAAGAGATGACACGCTGAAGAGATCAATTCCAAAAATATGTGAAAAGCACTAGTAGTGCCAAGAATAAAGAGAACACATTTCTCCCAGTGCTAAGAATAATAAGATAAAATTTAAAACTGCAGTTAAAAGTTATGTAAATGGTATCATCAGCACAGCTTACTACTTGCCTTTACATGCTACCGCCTTAAGTTCAATATGCTATTGTCCCTGTCCCATTGAATTCAATGGGTTAAGTCTCTTCCTCAAGGGCTTAGCCGAGGGAGTACCTTGAGCTAAAATTCCTTAAGCAGGAATGCTGTTGTTGCAAGCTGTCACTGAGTCAGCCCCCTCGTCGTGATAATCCTTCATAAAACAGAATCTGACCACTGTGAGCCATATGTTTCCACTGCTGATTTTCTCCCCTCTCTTTATTTATTATTCTTTTTAATTGTGGTCTGAGTGAACATCTGCAAAGCACTCTGGTTTTCCATTCAATCATTCATATACATTGTCTGTGTTGTAACATTACTTGCAATACCCACAATGTCTGACCGTCCCTGTGTTGCATGTTGCAAAATCAATCCCTTCATCGTTAGCTGATTGTTGGCAGTAGTGCCCCATGTCTGTCTTTCTAGTCCATCTTACTCTGAAAACTCCACTGAAAACAGTTAACATGACAGCAGCAACGAAGCTTCCACTGACAGAAAGGCTGTGCCTCCACTTGGGGTGCATTGTTCGTAATCAAACCCAGATCTTTTGCATGAAAAGCAACAGTCCCACCATTGAAGCACCACAGCCCCTAAATAATAATGTACTTGTGCCCTTTCCACACTCACCTTTTTTTGGAATGGGAATAAATACGGATCTCTTCAAATCAGTTGACCAGTTGTCCAGATTTCTTAAATTGGTGGTTTCTTAAATTGTCATAAATTGATGAGTGCATCCAGATTAGCATCTGTTTGTTGAAATATGTCAATTGGTATTCCTTCAATTCCTGGGGCCTTGTTTTTGGCCAATTTCTTCAGAGCAGTTTGAAGTTCCTCTCCTTCGTCACCACTGCCTCTGGATCATATGTTGCTTCACGAAATTCTCCCATGTCAGCCAATTCTGTTTGGTACAGTGACTGGTTACATCTTCCATCTTCTTTTAATGCTTCTTGGATCATTTCATATTTTACCCATAGCATCCTTATGTATTGCAACTCAAGGCTTGAATTTGTTCTTCAGTTCCTTCAGCTTAATAAATGCTGATAGAATTCAGCTTTTTTTATTTTCTGACTACAGCTTTTTGCATATTTCATTATAATACTTTGCTTTGTCTTCCAAGGTACCCTTTGAAATCTTTTCTGTTCAGCTCCTTAACTTCTTCATTTCTCCCCTTTGCTTTGGCTTCTCAGAACTCTGTTATATTCAGAGTCTCTTCTGACATCCATCTCAGTATTTTCTTCCTCCTCTGTCTTTATAATGACCTTTCCCATTCTTCCTGGATATTCTTGGTATCTTCCTACACTTATCTGGTCTTAGTTCATTAGTGTTCAAGGCCTCAAACCTGTTCCTGAGATAGTTTTGAAATTCAGTTGGGATAGACTCAAGGTCAAAATTTGCTTCCAGTGGGTTTAAATTAACCTTCTTTAGCTTTAGTTTGAAGTTGCATTTTAGTAGTTGATGGTCTCTTCCACGGTCAGCACCTGGCCTAGTTTTCACAGCTGATAATGAGTTTCTCCAGAGATTCTTTCCACAGATGTAATTGATCTGATTCCTGTGCATACCACCAGGTGAAATCCATGTTTATAGTCCGCATTTATTTTTCTTATAAAAGGTATTTGCCATGAATAAATAATTGATTGTTACAGAAAAGGCATCAAATTAGTAACTGTAAAAATCTTTATAGGGCCACAGTATGGTTTATAAGAGCTAATGTACAATTTTAAAGGATTTGGAAAAGAAACTTACTTCTTCCCCTTTTTTTTAGAGAACAGTGCACATGCAGTCTCCCACTACCACAAATCATGCAGGTGGGTTTCCCACATTTGAGGAAATGCAATGGATGAGCCTCACTGCGGAAAACCACCTTCCTGATCAGGGTATTTCCTCCACCGAGTAAGTATAGAAACTTACTTTGTCATACTTTATACTGGAAAAAGCTCACATACAAATGGTCAGAATAATGAATTTAGTCACTATGCATTCATCATTCTTTTCCACATATATATTTTGCTCATTAAAAGTCTATTATTTTTAAAAAGTAATGATCAGATTTAAAATACCTTTTTAAAAAGTTTGTATTATTAGTTGCTGTGTTACTGATTTTGTTTACTGTTAAATATATTTTTACTAATCTAATTTTTCTTTTCTTTTTATAATTTGTTTTATTTTGTTATTATTGTTGAAGATAAACACAACATATGTCAAATCAACAATTACCCTATATGCAACTCAGTGGCAGTTGTATAACTCTTCTCACCCTCCTTTTCTGAGTTATTCCTCCCTCACGAACTCACTGCCCCTAAGTTTCCATTGTTTGGGGTTGTTATTGTCAATTTGACCCCATTTATTGATAGATAATTAAAGAGCACAGTGCTCAGGGTAACCCTGCTTTACCAAGGAAGTTAAACTACTGTTTCATTTCAACACTTGAAGAAATATTTTTGGCTTAAGACCTAAACATTATCTCAGAGCAGTAGTTTCAGTGTTTTATCCACATTACATGGCTGAATTTCATGAAATTTGAAATCATATCCCACATGTCCCCCTTTTTTATAAGAATTCTCCTATAGAATTTTTTTATTAATTTTAATGAAAGTTTACAGAGACTTTGGATTTCCATTCATTCATTGCTGCACTTTTCTCCCTGCCCACTCCTCCCCCCACCCCCAATTCACTCTTCTCTTTGAAAAGTAAAAGAAAAATTCTTTCACTGTTATATAATCCCAAGTCCATTCCACTGTGCAGCCTTCATTCTGGACTCCTATCATGAAAATACTATCCAATCATAAATCCCTTTTAAACAGTTCTCTCCCTCATCTGTTTCAATGCAGCATACATCATTCCTCTCCTCCTCCTCTGTCTTCCCTCAAACCCGATGTCAGTCCCGTTTTACAACAGTGCACTATGCAATATTTGTCCTTTTGTGACTAAGATATTTCACTCAGCATAATGCCCTCCAGGGTCACTCATTTTGTAGAATATTTCATTAGTTCCTTGTTTTTCAATTCAGTGTAATATTCCATTGTGTGAATATACCAGAGCTTCTCTAGCCATTCATTTGGTGATGGGCACTTGGGTTGTTTCTAACTCTTTGCTATTGTGAACAAAGCCAAAATAAACACGGGTGTGCATATATCTGCTTGGGTGGCAGTTATGGTTTCTTTAGGGTAAATTACCAGTGGTGGAATTGCTGGGTCAAATGGTATTTCTATTCACAACTTTTTGAGAAAGCGACATACAGCCTTCCATAGTGGTTGCACCATTTTACACTCCCACCAACAGTGAATAAGGGTTTCAGTTTCTCCACAACCTCGCCAGCATTTGTTGCTTGCTGTCCTGTTATATTTTGCTATTCTTACTGGAGTGAGATGATATCTCATAGTTGTTTTGATATCCTATAGAATCTTTAGTCAAGCTATTTAGTAATGATATCAGGCAACCATTCAATTCTTTTGGTTTCAAGGCAAAGGAAGCAGTTGTTCATGGGGATAATTATCCACACATTACATTCTCTCCTATTCCTCTCTTCCTCCAAGTGACCAATAGTTTTATCTTGAACGGCTGCTCACAAGCCTTTAAGGGCCTTTCAGGACCTAGGCACGTGCAACAACTTAGGAAGTTGAATGAAGCACTAAGCATTATTATTGGGCCAATTAACAGAGGTGTCCCATGAAACAATGACCTTAAATCTTCAAAGAAGCAACTGAAACTCAAAAGATGTTAGTGCAAAAGCAACACAAAAAGTCTCAGGAGTTACTTTTCTGTCATTTTTGTAAATATATCTACCACACAACTTTTACCAACTCAAATTTTTACATTTACACTTATGAAAGCAGTTACATTAATTAGTCAATGAAACTCTACTCTTAATCCATCACTGTACACCAACACTTAGCGCTCCATACAAAATAAGCCCTTCCCCCCCCTCATTCCCACTCCTATTAACCACTAATAAACTTTGGTCTGCATACATTTGCCTCTTGTGGTTTTATATAAGTAAGGCCATACACTGAGAAGGACATGAAGCACTTGCTGCAAAAGGTCAAGGAATGCATCCTTCAATATGGATCGAAGCTCAATGTCAAGAAAACAAAGATTCTCAATTGGCAGCATCATGACAGACAATGAACAGATTGAGATTGTTAACAGCTTCCGTTTGCTTGGCTCTACAATAAACAGTCTTGGTACTAGCAGCCAGGAAATCAAAAGACTAATTGCATTGGGAAAGCCTGCAGTTAGGGACCTCTCCAGAGTCTTGAAGAGCAATGATATCAGTTTGGAGACTGATACAGGCATGGTCTTTGCAATTACTTGCTATTCATCAGAAAGCTGGACAATGACTAGGGATGATAGAAGACGACTTGATGCCTTTGAGCTGTGGTGCTGAAGAAGAGTATTGAATATACCATAGACTGCTAGGAGAGCAAACAGGTTCATCCTAGAGAGGGTGAAATGAGGCTGCTCCTTTGAGACATGGATTCTGAAGCTCCATCTGACATATTTTTGGGCAAGCTGCAAGGAGGAACCAGTCCTTAGAGAGGGACATCATACTTGGAAGGGTAGAGGGGACAGCGCAAGAGAGAAAGACCCTCTATGAGATGGATTGATTCAGTGGCTGGGGTAATGAGGGTAGGTGTGTTAGAGACAATAAGTTTGGCTCAGGATAGAGCAGAGCTCAGAGCTGCTGTACATAGGGTCACTATGAGTCACAAATGACTTGATGGCACATAACAACAACAATAACAAGCCCATACAATATTTTTCCTTTTGTAATTCACTTCTTTCACTTAAAATAATGTCTTCAAGCTCCATCCACATTGTGGCATGTACAAAGATTTCAGTTGTCTTCTTGACAGAGTGCATTGTATATACCCACTGGAATACACTATATAATTTCTCAACTGCTGCTTTTTTAAAAATTTATTTCTTTTTAATTTCAATGAACATCTGCAGAGATTTTGGAATTCCAGTCATTCATTCAACTGCTGCTTTTATGGGTGCTGATTGTGAATCTCTGACAACTTCAGACTCTTCTCTATTTACCATGATGTTGTTCATTGGTCCAGCTGTGAGGATATTTGTGTTGAGGTGTAATGCATACCAAAGGCTTTCATCTTTGAACTTCATCAACAAAAACTTGAACTACTCTTCCTTCAACTGTGATGCTGACTTCTTCCTATAGTCCAGCTGGTCAGAGTGTTTACTGATTATACAGACTTACTAAGTGTGGTAAAAGGATACAGTCCCCACTCAAAGTCTTCATTATTTTAAAACATGACGTACACTTGTGTCCTGCTCGAGACTGCTGTTAGTCTATGTATATACGTTTTGCACAAACACAGTGTTCTGGAATTTCCAACTCTTTGTAAAGTTATACAAAACTTTGTTTTTATGGTAAACACAGTTGGATGCCTTTGGATAGTCACTACAACACAGGTAAACACCTTTCTGTTATTCTCTGCCATCGTGATATATCACTATGCCATCCCTAGGATAGCTATAATTAAATATTGACAGTTACAGAGAACGTGAAACAACTGCAACTTTCATTTCTCTGGTGGTAATGAAAATTGATTCAGCCACTATAGAAAAAAATTTGACAGTTTCTTATGAAGTGAACCATACATTTACCAGTACTGAATATCCCATGGACTGCCAAAAGAACAAAAAGACATGTGTTGGAGAAAGTGTAGCCAGAGTGCTCCTTGAAGGCAAAGATGACAAAACTTTGTCTCACATGCTTTGAACGTGTTGCTAGGAGAGGTTATTCCTTGGAAAATACACATCATTCTTAGAAAGTGGACAGTCAGTGAAGAAGACCCCCAATAAGATGAGTTTACACGGTGACTGCAGCAATGAGCTCAATTGTGTCAGAGATGATGACGATGGCACAAGATAGGACAGGGTTCAGATCTATTTATTGTTCATAGAGTTGCTATGAGTCATACATGACTCAACACGATGCAGTAACAGCAAGGAACTCTGGTGGCCTACTGATAAGAATTTGTGCTGTTAACCATGACAAACACAGTTCAAATCCACCAGCTGCTCCACAGAAGAATGAGCACTCTCCTTCCGTGCAATTTTAAAGCCTCTGAAAACCTACTGAAGGGTAAGTGAGCTATGAGTCTGTCCCAGTTCAATAGTATACAATAACAACCACATAGCTGCCATTGAGCCAAATCCAACTCACCACAGAGCCGTGTGTATCAGAGCAGAACTATGCACCATGACATTTTCAAGGTTGTGACATTTTGGAAGTAGATCACCACGCCTAACTCCGAAAATACCTCTGGGCGGTTCAGCCACCAAGTTTTTGGCTAGTAGTCAAAAGTTAACAGTTTGAACCAGTTAGATATTTTATTCATAATTGTTAAAAACTATAAACAACAAAAATATATACATCAGCTCATGATACAGTTTAAAATATCCATATCATAGAAGAATACTAGACAAAAAGTGGATAAAATACTCATTAAACCAGTTGATTATAAAGGTCATTGTACTCAGGACTAATATGTTGTTATGTGCCGTCGAGTCGTTTCCAACTCATAGCGACCCTATGCACAACAGCCCTAAACCCTGCTCTATCCTGCGCCAACCACACCGCCTCTGACACACCCATCCCGATTAACCCAGTCACCGAATCAATCCATCTCATAGAGGGTCTTCCCCTCCTGCGCTGTCCCTCCACCCTCCCAAGCATGATGTCCCTCTCCAAGGACCCGTCCTTCCTGGCAACATGTCCAAAGTATGTCAGACGAAGCCCCAGAATCCTTGCCTCCAAGGAGTAGCTTGGTTTAATCCTCTCCAGGATGAATCTGTTTGTTTTCCTGGCAGTCCATGGTACATTCAGTACTCTTCTCCAGCACCACAGCTCAAAAGCATCTACTCTCCTTCTGTCCTCCCTAGTCATTGTCCAACTCTCCGATGCATAACAAGCGATTGCAAAGACCATGGTCTGTATCAGGTGCACCTTAGTCTCCAGAGAGACACTGTTGCTCCTGAGTACCTTTGAGAGGTCCCTAACAGCAGACTTTCCCATCGCGATATGCTTTTTGATTTCCTGACTGCTGGTACCAGGAGTGTTGACTGTGGAGCCGAGCAAACTGAAACTGTGAACACTCTCAATCTCTTCGTCATCCATCCTGACGCTGCCAATTGGTCCAGTGGCGAGAATCTTTGTCTTCTTGACATTGAGCCTTAGTCCATACTGAAGGCTGCAGTCCTTGACCCTTCCCAGCAAGTGCATGAGGTCCTCCTCACTTTCAGCAAGCAGGGTTGTGTCATCTGCATAACGCAGATTGTTAATAGATCTTCCACCAATCCTGATGCCACAATTCTCCTCATAGAGCCCAGCTTCTCGGATAATCTGCTCTGCATACATGTTGAAAAGGTATGGAGACAGGATGCATCCCTGGCGTACACCCTTCCCAATTTTGAACCATGCAGTGTTACCCTGCTCTGTTCTGACTACTGCCTCTTGATCCAAGTACAGGTTTCGCATTAGCACAATTAAATGTTCTGGGATTCCCATTCTTCTCAGACTCAGCCACAGTTTGTTATGATCCACACAGTCAAATGCCTTTGCATAATAAATGAAACACAGATAGACATTCTTCTGGTATTCTCTGCTTTCAGCCAAGATCCATCTAACATCAGCAACAATATCCCTAGTACCTCGATCCCTTCTAAACCTAGCCTGGACTTCCGGCAGTTCTCTGCTGATGTGCTGTTCCAGTCGTTTTTGGATAATCTCCAGTAGAATCTTGCTTGCATGTGAAATCAATGACACTGTTCTGTAGTTTCCACACTCAGTTGGGTCACCTTTCTTTGGAATGGGAACAAATATAGATCTCTTCCAGTCAGTTGGCCAAGTGGTTGTTCTCCAGATTTCTTGGCACAACTTGGTGAGCACATCCAGGGCAACATCTGTTATCTGAAATACTTCAATTGGTATACCATCTATTCCTGGGGCCTTATTTTTTGCTATTTCCTTCAAAGCAGCTTGAACTTCTTCCTTCATCACCATAGGCTCTTGCTCATATGTTATTTCTTTAAATTCCTCTGTATCTGCCAATTCCTTTCTATATAATGACTCCATATATTCCTTCTATCTTCTTTTAATACTTCCTGGATCATTTAATATTCTGCCCAAAGCATCCTTGATTACAGCAACTCTAGGTTTGAATCTGTTCTTCAGTTGCTTGAGCTTAAGAAATGCTGAGCGAGTTCGGCCCTTTTGATTTTCTGACTAAAGCCATACAAAAATGATAATATTCATGCAAAATTCTAGAAAAAAATTATTGTGACAGATTGGTGATTGCCCTGGACCAGGAGGCACTGACCGAGAAAGTCAAGTAGAAATATTTGGGGATAATGTAATTGCTCTATGTCTTGATTTTACGGGATGTTAAGTGATTGCATACACTTTTCAAAATTCATTGTATTTCTCACTCAAAGTAGGTAAATTTCATTTTATGCAAATTAGTTTCAATAAAGCTGATTAAGACCTTCTGAGTAATAGCTTCTTTTATCATTTTTAAAAATAAAGGCTAAAGGGGATTATTTTTTAATAGATGAGGAATTGGCTTCATAGTTGGTGGGGGGGAAGAGACGTAGGTATCGCACACTTTTCCTTGGTAGAAATGTGTCAATAAAGTGGTTCCTTCCCTCAGATGTTAGAGCTCACATTGATCTTATTTAATCTTAACATAAAGAAGGTAGTCCTATAGAAAAATGAATTTGCAAATGAGCCTTAAACTTCTTTCAACAGGGCATGCATGCCAAGAAAATGAAGATGAATTGCTGGATGATTTCATACTGCATGAATAAAGATCAGTAATGCATTTTAGGAAAGGCAATTCAAACCTACATTAGCAATTCTTTATGGGCCCCAGTTCCTTTCCAAGGATACTTCAAATTATTTCCTGAAATTATGAATCATTACAGGAGAATTGATGCTGCGATAATACTGAACAGCCTTCAAGAGAACTTCTGGACTAAGGTGAGCTGGGAGGAAATGCCTGTTGATCTACTTCTTAAAATCAGCCAGTGAAAACCCTCTGGGTCATGATGGTCTGATCCACAGGCAGGCCTGGGGACAAAGAGGACAGCACTGTTTTCCATTGCACATGAAGTCACCTTGAGCTAAGGTCAACTCAAGGGCAGCTAACAACAAATTACAAGTACTAAAGTAGCGTTGTTGTTGTTGCTATTGTTGTTGTTAGGTGCTATCAAATCCATTACAACTCATAGTGACCTTGTGAACAACTGGTTTGAACACTGTCCTACCCCTTGCCATTCCCACAATCTCTGACAACACCCAATCCTCCTGCTGTAGTCACTGTGTCCGCCCACCCGGTTGAGGGTCTTCCTCTTTTCCCTCGACCCTCCACCTCCCAAGCATGATAGCCTTCTCCAAGGAATAACTTCTCCTAACATGTTAATTTGGTCAGGAGCAATCCTGCTGCATGTTCCACAAGGATTAGAAAGAAAATAACGTCCCAAAACCAGCTTTTTGAACTCAAGGGCTGGGTGCCTGGTAGCAGCACCAGCATTGCTCCTCATACTGTGCCGAGCGCCTCTCCGGGGTTGGGGTCTGGCGGTGGTGAATTTAGGAGGCATCCCCAGCAGAGAAGCGGCCCATGGTGTAGAGGATGCGCTTTTATAACTCTGAGCTGTCTTGTTTGAAATAGACCAAGAAAGAGACTAGGGGTTCTAAGAGATAGTGTTCTGTTCCCCGGGGACCAGAACATTCAGGATTCTTACCAATGAGAAGTCATTTGGGGAATCTCTGTAATCGCTGAGAAGGCAGAGTTACATCACATCACACCAGTAGTCTGCTCTGAATTATAAGCCCAAAAGAATGCCAGGATCACACAGGGAATGAACTGCAAACCATTCCATCTTATACACTACTCACTACACAAACACTGTAAAATGCTTGGTGTTGACCAAACGGGTGGCAATGTGAGCCCCTTTAGAAGTGTCCAGAAGAAAAGTCGAGTAATGTACTTCTGGAAAACAATCATTAAAAATAATCAGAGCTCGGGGAGCTCTGGTGGCCTAGTGGTAAGGAGGTGCAACTACAATCCCAGAGGCGAACGGTTCGAATCCACCAGATGCTCTGCTGGGGAAGGAGGGACAATCTCCTCCTGTACCAGTCAGATCTGATTTGACGGTACACTCACACACAAATAATAAAATTTAAAAAATAATCAGAGCTCGCACTTGGATGTCCATGGAGTCCCTTTGAGTCAGGATCATCTCAAGGGCAACTGGTTTGTGCTGTAGCTCTGAAGCTCACACTAGAACTGCAAACGGAGTGGAGAAACAGTGTCAGTGAAGACATGAAGGAATGGACCTGTCTACACAGTGAGTGGGAGTGTAAGGGGAGTGTGTGGGAGTGTAAGGGGAGTGTAAGGGAGTGTAAGAGTGTACTGTTAATACAATCAGCTTGGAACATACTTCTTGTTTGACACAGGGTTCCTGTTACTAGATAAATTCCTTTGAAAAATGAAGCTGCATAAACAGACATGTACAGTAATATTGACACTCACATTCTTTTAAACATCAATGAAACAGGAAGTAACACAAACTTAAATCAGTGGTAAGAAGAATAGCTAAGAGGTAGCATACTCATAGGTAGGAATCCACAGTCATGAAAATGAGATATCTGAAGCAACATGCATCAGGAACAAAATTTGAAAAGCCAGTCTGGAGGCAAAATATCAAGTTACAGATGGATACCCATAGTATAATCTCATTAGTATAAAGCTTAAAACCAGAAAAAAATCTTCTGTACCAGTCAGATCCGATTTGACAGAACACACACAACAAATAATAAAATAAAATTTTAAAAAAAATCAGGATAAAGCGGGGGGAGTTATTATACAGTGTGTAGAATTATGAATGAAGTGTGTAGAATTATGAATGAATTAGGCAATGGCACACAAAATTCCACTCAGCGGACCAGGGATGTGATAGGGCAAGAATAGGAGGATTTTCCCAGGGGGGACAAAGTCTCCTTTAGCCTGAGTGGTAGCTCATTTCATTCTTTTTCTTCTAACTAGAAATGCATCCTTGACACAGCTAAGCACCTTGGCTGTCCTCCTAGCACATTCTGACACTTGCAGCTCACATGCCACACCGAAGTTGTCTGTTGGTTTTGTTCCCATCATCTGTCTCTACACGGCCAGGCAGGGGGACCCAGCCTGATGGATGTCCTTGTGCCCACAATGGCCAGCTCACACTGAAAGCCCATTAGCACGCCTGGGCAAATGGCTTTATTAAGTGTTTGAGACTCCGTTACACAAAAAGATAGATGAGTGCTTTCCTAATGAATCTGCATGAGGGAACAGTGGTATTTTTAACTTATTAAAATAAAATATACGGTTCTCAAAATTTCCCTTCCATTCCATTTTTTTAAATCAGCACCAGATGCCACTGTGTGATGTGTTGCTGCAGAAGCAGAAGAATCTTCCTCCCTCTACAGAAAGGGTAGCCATCGTCTCCATTAGAAAGAAATTTGGCTGTAATTTAAATAGTTTGGAATAAATCAGAAGAAAATGATGTTTCCTTGCTACACAAATGCTTAAAAGCTCTTACTCACGTTCAAAGAACAGCAAAAATGTGTCTGCACCCCGATATTGAGGCAGATGCAGTGAAAGAGAAAGGGAATTTTTACTTTCCCAGAGTTAAAAGATGAGATCATTAGAAAAGCAAGCAGTGCTTTTAAATAATGCATTCTATTTTGTTATACAGACACACAACCACATGGGGAGGAAAAAGAGCCCAAAAAATCCTCAACATCTACCCCATTCACAAAAGAAATGTAATAACTAGTGAAAACAGAAGCAGAATTATTTTATTTCTGTGTTGGCATGAATGTGAAGTAGAAAGACGTCTTTAAAAACAAACAAGCCCAGTGCTATCAAGCGGATTTTGACTCATGTCCACTTGTCATGTGTTTCCAAGGCTGTAAATTTTAACAGGAGGAGATGATTTCACCTTTCTCCTTTGGGGTGGCTGGTAAATTTAAACTGTCAATTTTTCATTTAGCAGCACAGCACCAAATCCACTTCACCACCAAAGCTCTGTACAAAAGACTTCCTAGGGCTTTGTTTTGGGGCTTTTTTAAAAATTATTGTTTGTTTTCCTTTAACAATAGATTAATGTCAAAATTACAGGAAAGAACAATGCTGTGATCCTTTCTGCTCTCATATCAAAGCTCAGGATTCACTCCTACTTATTTTAACAAGAAGAAAGTAACATGTTAAGTAACAAGTAAAAGAAAATTAAAATGCATTTTCCAGTGAGCACATTTATACTAGATTAAAGGCGAGACAGTAAGTTATACATCATGTATGAAAATCCAGTCTTTCAAAACCATCTGAAAGGAAAGTCATTTTCTCCAGTAGGGAAATTGTATAACTTGTCTTCCTAACCCATAGTTTGACATATTCCATTTCTTTTCCATTTTGCAAGTAATACATTCCAGAATTGTGTCATCTTCTAGCTATATGCTGGAAATAACTATCTTCAGTGCAAAGAACGAAATCAAGATTATATGATGATGGTTTATATTTAATAGGATTCTCTAGTAACATTCATTATTAAGATAATATTACAATTCCTAAATCTTCTCTGGAAAAGAAGAAACATAAGTATATGAAATCAAGTCTATCATTTTTATCAAGCTTTGCATATTAATACAAATCATTTCTCAAGCAATATAAAGTCAGTGCCGTGCCCATTCTACACATGAGAACACAGAGGATTCAGGAAGCTCAGCCATCTGTTTAATATGGCACCACCGGGAAACAGCAGAATGGGGATTTGAACCCAGATTCACCATGATCTACTGCTATTAACACAAATACAACTCATAACAACCACATCAGGCAGAGTACAACTGCCCTGGGACTTCCAATAACTGTGACTTTTACGAGCGCTGACAGCCTTATTTTTTTAATTTTCTTTTTACGGCCTTATTTTTAAGCTGAAAAGTGGCTGGTGGGTTCAAACTCCCACTCTTTCAGTTAGCAGCCCAATGTTTAACTCACTACATCACCAAGACTCTTTAGATCTTCCATGCTTCTATGCTATTACACATATTTAAGTTGCTTGGCATATGGCTTTTGAATTATGACAATGTAAATAGAGCAACATTTGTTACAATGAAGTAATTTTAAATGTCCCAAACATCAACATTAAAAAAAAAAAGTCTCTACCTAGTGGGCTGTATTTTTGTCATTTCAAGATTTATTAGAATATAGATCTATCTTGAATTATATATCTTATTCTTAGAGCAATATAAAGACTGAGGGAGGTAAATGCCCTCAACCAGAAGGCAGTTCTAAGTATTCTTGCTTACAGTTGGCTAGAAATGCAATATTCAAAAAACATATTCCTATTAAGTATCCAAAAATTATTTCAAGCTAATCTTGACTGATGAGAACAAACCCCTCCATCCTGGTGCAATATAGAAATCTTTAGGAAATGATACAAACACTTAAGTCTTCAAATAGATCACAATAAATTCCAGTGACCAGCAATATTGTGAGTCTATATATGCTGTAGTTCTCACAGCAACAACAAAAGAAAAAGGAAGAACAATGAAAAGAAAAGAATTAAGGAAGGAAGAAGACAAGAAGTAAAGACAGGAGACAAATTGGGAAGAAAGAGATGTAAGGAGAAGTAAAATAAAGAAGAGGGAAATGTGATTGTAGAAGAGGAAACCTTAAGAGGGAAATGTGATTGTAGAAGAGGAAACCTTTGATATTCTGCCTCACAGTTCTTTAAGACATCTCATACTTTTAGGGACATGTTGCTACAAGAGGCTATTCCTTGCAAAAGGACATTCTGAGAAAGATGGAAAGCAAGCAAAAAAAAAAAAAAGGAACCCCCGATGAGATGATTGACACAGAGTTCAGCAATGGATTTCAGTGTAGCAGAGATGGTGAAGATAGCACTGAACAGAACAGGGTTCAGATCTGTTGTTTATAGGGCTGCTATGAGTCGTACTTGACTCGTAGCACTTACCAACAACTAGAACACTGTAGCAGTGGTTTTCAGCCTGTCAGAGATGATAAGGATAGCGCAGGATAAGGCAAGGTTCAGGTCTGTGTTCATAAGGTTGTTAGGAGTCTTAGTTGGGAAAAAAGTTCCCAACATTAGGGGGAACAAAGTTCAATTGTCCAAGAAAGGAAGTATCAGTATTTATTGAATGCCTTTTATGTACTAGTACATCAAGTAATTCACATGCATTTTATTATACTAAGAAATCATAATAATAAACCTAACACTCATGTAATCATTTTACAATTTGGAAAATGGAGCATCCGAGGGATTAAGTAACTTCTCCATGACTGTAATACAGATGATTGGCAGCCCAGAATTTAACCCTGCTTGATTCTAAGTTTATCTCCTGCGTTAGTGCCCTGTAGTAATATGTGTGATGCTTGTTAATGGCACAGTCTAAGTAGCAGCTCATTGTTCCCTTCCCCTGCTTCTAAAAACACAAAAACAAAAACCTAATGTGAGCAGAGGCCAAAGTCATTGTCTTTAGATTATGGAATTGTGATGGTGAAATTTTCAGTATAAGTCAGTCGTATGTCAGCATGGCTTGCATGGTTTCCTGTCTCATGTTTTTTACTTGGGCTTCCCGTTCTTGGCTTCTCACCTGCTTACAGAATACTGTTGTTATGTGTCACTGAGTCAACTCTGACTCATAGTGAACATATGAACAACAGATCAAAATCTTTACCCTATCCTCATAATCTCTGACATGCTGGGCCCATTGTTACTAGCCACTGTATCAATTCATCTTACTGAGAGTTTTCGCTTTCTCTGATGCTCTCCTTTTTCCCATTCTGATGTCTTTTTTCCAAGGGCTGACCCTCCAGACAAAAATGTCTAAAATATATCCGATGAAGTTTCGCCATCTTTGCCTCCAAGAAGCATCTCGGTTGCATTTCCTCCTAGACAGACTTGCTAGTTCTTTTGGCAGCCCAAGGAATGTTCTGTGCTCTTCTCCAACATCATGATTCAAAGGCATCGATTCTTCTGACATCTTAGGTCATTCTCCAAGTTTCAGATGCATAGAAAGTATTTGAAAATATCATGTCATGGATCAGGCACACCCTAGTATTCAACTGATGCCATTGCCCTTTAGTATTTTGGAGAGGTCATTCACAGCAGCTTTCCCCAATATTGCACATCTTTTACTTTTTCTGACTGTTCCTACTAGGGAAGGTTGATTGTGTATCTAACCAAAATTAAATTCTTGGAAACTTCAATCTCTTCTTCTTCTCTCATGATATTGCCTATTGGTCCAGTGATGATGATTTTTGTTTTCTTGATGTTTAGATATAATCCACATTGAAGGCTAGAGTCTGATTTTCTGTAGTAATATTTACAACACAACATTACCAAACTATTTGAAAGGAGAGATAGCCTTGCATGTCGTTGTCCATGGTCCTGAACAATCAGGCACACTAAGAAAAATAGGAAATATGGCAATAGATTGAAGTGTGACATCAAACCAGGAAGACCTAGCAGAATCTAATTATAGACCAACAAAAAGAATGCATGTAGAGATGGCTTTCCAACAGAGAGAACTTTCCAACAGAGTTTTCAGAAATCACAGAAATATTTTATTTCTGTACTAGTCAATATATAGTAACCACACTCCACTTGAAGCTATTACTCTCACTCATTTACCCATTGGTGTTGTGTCAGACTTGACTCAACTGACCCTCCCACAGGTGTTCAGAGGTTGTAAATAGCGTGGTAGGAGACTGTCCATCTTTCTCCCTCAGAGAAGGTGGTGGATTCAAACACTTGCCTTTGAATTGGCAGTACAACTCCTTACCCATTAGGCCACCTAATTTCCCTTATGTAATTATTTGGCACTTAAAATATGGTCACTAATAAATTATTTTCTTTTATTTCATTTTCACTAATTCCTGTTTAAGTAACCACATCTGTATAGCACAGAGTAGATTACTAATACTAAGCTTTTCTCTCACATAGTTTAGGCATATTGCTTAGAAAAGGCAATTTTTTGAAGAGAGACTTCACACTTGGGAAGGTAGAGGGTTGGCAAAAGAAAAGAAAACCCGCAACCAGATGGGCTGACACAGTGACTGCTGCAATAGGCTGGTTTTTGTCAGGAAGTGTGAAGATGGCACAGAATAGGCCAGAGTTCAAATCTGTTGTTCATAAGGTCACGGTGGGTTGTACTCACCTTGGCAGCACCCAAAAACAATGGCAAGCTTTAGGAGAAATTATTTCTTTCTTCTTTGGGTTCATTTCTTTGGCCTATTCTCCCCATCAAGAGTCTTAGTGATATAGAACATAATGGATCAGACTGATAATCAACGAGTTGTTCCTTTGAATCCACCAGTTGCCCCAGGAAGAAGATCCTACTGTCAAGATCTATAGTGTTGGAAACTCGGGAGAAGGTTACTATGAGTCAGAATTTACTCAGTCACTTTGGTTTTGGGTTTCGTTTCTTCATTGTTACTGCTTTGTGCTCTCCATGAGGATCCCCAGAAGCGGAGGAGATTAAGAGTCAAGTTGTCAACCAGAAGCTCAGTATTTTTACTCTACCAGCAGCTCCATGGGGGAAAGTATGTTTGTGTGAAAATTTACAGCCTTGGAAATCCTACAGGGCAGTTCCACTCTGCCCTACCTGGTCACTGTGGGTCAGAACCAACTCAACAGCAGTGGATTTTATTCTCCCCACCAAACTGGAGATATTCTGAAGAGTAAAATTAAAGTATTGATCTAAAATACTTTCATCTTGAGGAGTGAAAATCCTTGAGATTTACAGTGGCTCGATCCAGTTTGCTACTGGAATAGTAACAGGGACAAAGGCATGTCTTAACGTCTTGATCTGAAATTATTATGAAAACTGGCTCATCAGCTGAATTTAATGGACAGAGTGGATTAAAAAGACACAAAATCAGTATCAGTGGTTTGATCTCCTAAGAAAGTTTTCATTGAGCAAACTTATTTTCCTACAGCCTTCAGCCATACAACAGTGTGAGCAACCAAACAGGTATCAACAAGTATCTCTCATCAGCCTTGCTCCATGCTTGTTCCAGAACTCTGTGCCCACTTAACGTCACTTAGGAGAGGAAAGCAGTGTCTCCAGTGGGGAGAACCTTCTCTTGTTATCCCATCACTCAAGCTCTCTGTGGTGCATTATTCTCATCCGTAAAAGTTGGATAGAAAAGTCCACGCTGGGGGGAGCTCTGGTGGCCTACTGGCAAGAAACTGCACTGCAGTCCCAGAGATATGAGGTTCGAATCCACCAGATGCTCTGCCAGAGAAGGAGGGGCCATCTCCTCCTGTACCAGTCAGATCCAATTTGATGGTACACACACACACACACACACACACAATAATAAAACTTAAAAAAATTTTAAAAAGAAAAGTCCATGCTTACACTTGACAGAGTGATAAAAGATGTTTTTGAAAAAGTGGAAAGTGCTGTGCCAATATTAGGTGGCTTTGTATGTGTGAGGACTATGAAAGGCGGAACCACAGCAGTGTAGCAGGAGCAAACACACGACCCAGCCATGAGGCTGCTGCCTATGTCTCACGTGAAAGCAAAGGCATTTCAAAACACAAAAGACCTGGTAGGGAGCAGAAGCAAAAAGGCAGGCTGCCTGCAAAGATGATCTTGTTTAGTCTGGAGTCCTCACAGGAGAAAACAATATTTTGACAAATTGTCATACTAAATTTAAGCTACCCACGGGTGACTTCAAACAATGTAATTTGCATTTAGCACATGCCTAATTATATCCTGGAAGAATTCCTCTAGTCTCATTCATGACAACAATCCAATGAAATGTTACTTATTTCTGCTTATAAAGATTAATGCACAAGATTAACAATAATAAATTCATCAGTCCTTTTACTTACCTGTGTTCTAAATATTCTCTTTTTATACATGGTAGATATATTTACATATGATCCACACAAGACTTTGCTCATCTCTTTTATTATTTCAGTAGATAAGGTCACGTGTACTACACTGAAATTATGGCACTCCGTTTCCAGGCCAGGATATTTTACTCAGTTAAGTAGCTACTTATTAAGTTATATTTTATCTAGTGCTTTCCTTATATTGATACCACATGCCAGGATACTGTAGTTGACACCACTTTGGGTATGTCTGAATGTAATAATGAAGCTATTTACATATATATTCTAGAAATATAAAATATATATTGGATAAATATAAAATATATACGAAGAAAATTTAAAACTATCAACAAATTAGACAAAGCTGAATTGTCCACATAAAAATAGTAATAGAAATTATAGAGATGAAAATAAATGGCAAATCCAATTACCAAATACCAACAGAGAGTGGGGGGAGGGAGAGAGTAAGAAAAGGAAATACTTGCAATAATGACAACTGAAACTTTTAAAGAAATAATACAATATTGTATAATTACAAGGTTGAAGAAGCCAAATGAATCCTAAGATTGCTAGTTAAAAGAAATTAATGCCTAAACACATTGTACATAAACTACAGAAAAACAAAGATGGAGGAAATATCTCAAAAGCAGCCAGAGAAAAAAGACTGAAACCTTCAAAGGAAGAACAAAGACAGCAGCAAGGAAAATCGGAAAACTGTAGAATACTAATTTCAAGTGGCTGAGAGAAAAGTAACCCAGAAATGCATATATCATGAAAATACCTTTCAAAAGAAAAGACAAATGAAAATTTGTGCAAACAAAAATATTCTGAAAATCTGCCACAGAGATTTTCACTAAGGGAAATTCTGAAAGAGAACTTGAATATAGAAGAAAACTGATCAGAAATCATGAATTAAATAAATGAGTAACAAATGGTATGGTAAATATGTGGACAAATCAGAATCAAGACTGACTTTATAAAATAAGAATATTATCATCTGAGACTTAAAGGAAAGCAATATAGGCAAAGAGAACAGATGAGAGAGCCCAGAAAAGATGCAGTGGTATGTGAACAATTTCCATTTAAGTGCAGTAAACCTCAATGAGATAACACAGTGACTGCAACAATGGGTTTGAGCCCAACAGAGATCCTAAGGATACGCTCCAGAATCTACAGAACAACCTAGAAAGTAAGTGTTAGTGCTGCCACCAACCACTAGTATCTGCCTTTTGCACCAACGGTCTTATCGGCACTGAATACCGGAGACTGGTCTTAGAAATCTCATAACTGCTGTCTAACAACTTGGTCTTCCACCTTGTACTTTTGATTTAGGAAATTCAGATGTAAGAGAAACTAAACTAGTAAGAAAGAGAAAGAAAAAAGAAAGACTGACTTTTTATAACGGGAACAAGTTGTTTGGCTTCTGAGGCAGGTTAAGTTGGAGTCTATCAGAGCCCACTTCCAGGACTTGAAGTTAAAGGAAGCTGGCAAGTATGCTTACTTGTAGCAACCCCCCTGATCCATTTAAAGGGACATAGGAGACACACAACAATGAAGGGACAGGCTGAGCTTGGACATGTTCCCTCAGTGCTATGCACCCAGCATTTGCAGACATATGGATAAGGAAAAGAAAGGGTTTCTGGCTTGAAGAGAAGGATCATGATGACCCCTCACTTACTGACTTGGCCCTATATAGAGTCTAAGGCTGTGTGAAGGAACAACTGGTCTGGAACACAGGGAGAAGTAAGGATTCCTGAGTTTGTGGCTAATGTCCATTTGAACCTAGCCACAAATGGCTGGGGTGACTTGACCAGATCCCAGTCAGATGAAGAGAAAATGATTCATGCTGTGAGCAGGTATTGGTTGCTGAAACCTGATGGCTTGTTCTGGACTGGACTTTGTGAATGGAGATTCTCAGAGTCTCCAAACTGTACAGAAGATTCTTCATCAAAAGGGACAAGTTTGTTCCCCCAAAGCGCTTTTTTTGAGAGGGATAGGCAAATTAAAAAATTGGCTATCTAAAAGAGGGATATTAAGGCATAAGGCATGAAGTAGCTGGCTTACATGTTTTCACAAATGTAATCGTTAATAAGATGATGCTAAGAGGGGAAAACCTCACAATATGCATTAATTAAATACAATGTAAATGAAAGATTGTGTAAAACACAATTTACATGCATGAAATATAACATTCATTCATGATATGCAACCCAATAAAAATAAGTAATAAAGAAGATTGGGTCTTGCTGCAAATACCACTGTTTTCCCTGTCGACTTCCAAAATGTAGGTGTTATAATTATGATCAGAAACAAGGCTGAGTCCAGGTCCTAGCTTCAAGAGAGGATGATGTCTTCAGCATTTATAAAGAAGAAAGACTTTGTCTCCTATCGAGACTCATCAACTCAAAACCAAAATATGCCAGAAGAAAGTAATTCACTAATATGAGCAAATATAAAAATCACTAACATTGAAGACAAAAATAAGAATTTCTTTTTTAAAGACCAATGTGGTAGACAAACTTTTATTTTACCAGGTTAAGAAGAGAGAATGAGAGAGAAGGGAGAGGAAGGAAGTCATTTTGATGTAAGAAAGCAACATAAAATTGACAGTTTTTCTTTTTCAATAATATTGCACACAGGGTAAGATCAATTAATTTTAAAACATAGATTAAATTAATGTGTCTAAGAAATACATAAGATAATTCAGAAAGCAGAAAACGGAGACCAATAACCATTGTGTAAACTGCAATGTAAATTTAAAATCTATCCCTAAGAAGTTACCAGGCAAGATTTTTTTGCAGATGGTTTTACAAGTTAGAGAGAAAAACTTAAGGGGAGGACATGATTGCAGGGAAAAACTTAAGGGAAGGATGTAATTTATATTTGCTACAAACAATTCCAAATTAATCATAGGAAAGGTGGAAATGTTTTCCAATTCATTTTCCAATGTAAGGATAAGCTTGTTACCAAAATTAGACAAAAATTACATACAAAAAGGAAATTAGGACTGGATGGTGCTTGACTACTGCTGTTGAATGTTTTCATCAAAAATCCAACAGAAGAATTTTCATTAAAAAGGATAAAATGCAGAACAGGATTTCAAATTTTTATGGAATCCAGACTTTCTGGATCTACTAAGGCTGGATTATTCTCTAAACTATTAAAGCATAAAACAAAAAATATCCCCTGAAGTGTTTTTCTCAAATAATAGTTTAGCTTAATTAGTAAAGAAAATTTGCCTTAAGCACTGTGCTCTTTGAAAAATTATCTATATTGGATGAAATTGATAAATGAAATATAAAATATTAACTGGATATTAATTGGAACCTCCACCTTTGCTAACATGTCTTTCCAAGAACATGCCCAAAGAATGAAATGAAGTGTGACCATTCTTGCTTCTAAAGAGCAACTTGGATGCACCTGCTGCGAGACATACTTGTTTGTTCTTTCAGCAGGTAGTTCATGAGATATTCAGTACTCTTCACCAACACCACAATTTAAAAACATCAATTATTCTTCTATCTTCCTTATCTATTGTTCAACTTTCATATGCATATAAGGGGATTGAAAATATAATGGCTTAGGTCAACTGTACCTTAGTTTTCAAAGTGATGTTTTTGCTCCTTAATGCTTTAAAGAGTTCCTTGGCAGCAAATTTGCCCAAGGCAATACCCCATTTTACTTCTTAGATGCTGTTTCCATATAAACATATAGGGAAAATTAATAGTTGATCAAGAAAGGATAGATAAGGGCAAGCATCTTGTTTGTTTTAGTTAACAGCATATTAAACAGAAATGTCCTTTAGAGATCAAAAATCCCTCGTCTGAGCATTACATTTGTGATGATGGAGATAGAATTCAGAAAAATACAGCAATACTATTTGCATAGTATAAAGAATGTAATCAATGTCACTCTATTATATACACAGGAATTGTTGGATTGGTAGATGTTTTGTTATGCATACTTTCACCACAAGAAAAAAGGAAGGAAGGAAGGAAGGATAGATATTAGAAAGTTCCTAATATGCAAACAGCATAAGGCACTAAGGTAAGAGAAGTAGAAATGTATCTGGTACATAATAATAAATAAGTTCATGAACAAATGGGTGAATCGATTCTCCAAGACAGAAAAGGTTGTAGTAAATCAACAGAGATTTGCAAGGCCACCATGATTTGCTTTGGGGAACTTAGAAGCTAATGAAGAGGGGAAGAGATTGATAAACACTCAAAGATTTCATAGAGGGTCATAAGAAATTTTAAAAATGCTTCAGTAACTTACACAAAGATTTATAATTTATGGAGCATACTTACAGCTCTTCCTATCAATTTTTTTTCTCCTTGGTTTCCTGTGGTTTATGTTTCTCCCTTTAGGAAATGTGATTATTACTGAGATGCTATTACAGTGTGGGGTTTTTTTTGGGGAGGAGTTCTCCTTTTTAAAATCTTCTACTAGTTTATTTACAGAATTCAAATATATTGTTTTTAAGAACATTGTCTTGGCCTACATGAAAAGAATTTTCACAATGGAAGATATTCAAATGGCAAACAGACACATGAAGAAATGCTCCAAATCACTGGCAATAAGAGAGATGCAAATTAAAACCAATGAGGTACCATCTCACTCCAGTAAGAGTGGGAAAGTTTAACAGGACAGCAAGTAATAGATGTTGAGAGGATGTGGCGAGAAAGGAACTCTTACACATTGCTGATGGGATTGTAAAATGGTGCAACCATTCTGGAAGGCAATTTGGCGCTTCCTCAAAAAGCTGAATGTAGAAATTCCATATGACCCAGCTATTCCACTACTTGGAATATACCCTGAGAATATGAGAACTGAGGCACAAACTAAGATTTGTACACCAATGTTCATAGCAGCGTTATTCATCATTGTAAGAACATGGAAACAGCCCAAATGTCCAACCACAAACGAATGGAATACTATGCAGCAAGCAGGAGCAATAACTTTGTAAATTATTATCTAACTTTGGAGGGACTGGAGAGCATTATATTGAGTGAACTAACTCAGTTCCACAAGGATAAATATTGCCTAAGACTGTTATTGTAGGATAAAAGGATCCAGGAGGGGTGGGAGAGGCTGGAAACAGAGAGATGTGGATGTGTAGGGGTGGGGTGGGGGGTTAATCATTGGGTTGTACAATTTGATGGGAGAGGTGAGGGAAATTGAAAGAATTTGTTCAAATTTGTATTAGAATTTTGTAAATAAACTAATGGAAAAAAATTTAAAAAAAAAAGAACACTGTCTTGGCCTAAACTGAGCTATAGTTTCCTAAGCAACTACTTCCCAAATCTATTCTCAAATACAATAAAACATCAAACAAATTATATTCTTCAAGCAAAAAGTCTTGAAGCCATAGAGAGGCTAGGTACAGTGGGTTGATTATCCTTGTGAGAAAACAAATGGTCTCCTGAACACTGAAAAGCTACCATTTCATACAGATCTTCTTTGCAGGAGGAAAATGTGTGTTTTAGGGAAAGATTCCACATCCCAAATATATGTCTTATGGAATTAAACAGATAAGGGGGATATTTCTTCTATCAAGTTCTTAAATCTTTGACTCTAATAGTCTCCTTTTGTCATTCTCCCTTGCCTAAAGCCCATTTCCCATCTCTCTGGTGTCAAACATTATTTCATATAGATGTTTCCCCTACTGTTCTTGTTGCTATTGCTAGCTGCCAGTGAGTTAATTCAGTGAGTTAATGCATAACAGAGAAAAGCATCACCCGACCATGCACCACCTTCTATACCTTCTGGTATAGATCCCCTACTAAAAATGAATAATATTGAAATCTCAGGGTTTCATATTTCATCAAACCAGGCTTCTCTGACGGCAGTGCTATTTTTCCATCTCAAGTTCCACTCTACTGAGGGTGTGGTCAGATGAGAAGAATGTTAAATCCAGTAGAATAGAATTCACAAAAGGTCACATAAGATTTGTACTAATTTTCAGCCGCTATGCCTTGACATTTACTAGGAACATGTCATTTAAGAAAGAAATCTTACATTAAATCACAGGTAGAACCATGAAACTATTAAATTACAACTTTCTCTAAACTGTCTCCAAATCAAGAAGTCAAACTGCTGGCTTTATAGTCAACTTTGGGTTAGCCATACTCGGGAGCCCCTACAACAGCCCAGGACCCTGGTACCCACATCTTTCCTACTGCTGGTCATTTGATTATTAATAGTTTACTTTAGGGATTTCTTTATGCAGGGCCTCTTTTATAGTTTGCCCATACTAACATCACAATTCAAAGACATACGTTCCTCTTCAGTCTTCCTTACTCATTACTGAACTTACACATGCATATGCTGAACATACAATCCCGTAAATCAAGGGCAAGTTAGTTTTGAAAGTGACATCTTTGCTTTATGGCACTTGAAAGAGGCCTTTGGGAGCAGTCTTGCTGTGTGGCATTCTTGATAATCTCAATCTTTCAATCATCCTATCTTCTATTGTTTAGTCAATTTTTAAAATGTCAACAGTTTAAATCTCCCATTTGGAAAGTTCTACTTGGTAACACCAGAGAGGTAGTCACTTTCTAGAATAAACAACAGTATAGGATCATAGGGCAACATCTACCAGAAATAGAGCTAAGACAGCAAGAATGACAGGATTGAGGGTTGATGCAAACAAGAATCATGAGTAAGGAGTTGAGAAGATGCATTGAGGGCATTCTAATTAGTGTCATAAAACAAAATCTATATGAATGTTTCAATGGAAAAATAATTGCATTTGTAAACTTACTCAAATCACAGTTTAAAAAAGAAAGTTCTATTTCGTTCTTTTTCAGTTTTTTTCTCTATTTGAACAGTTTCTTTTTTTTTCTTTTTGTGAACACGTTTTCTTATTTCTCCAAACATTTCATACATACTCAGTTGATACCCTACATTCCAAAATACTAATTCTTAGGGGTCGAAATCCTTTGTTTATTGTTCCTACTAACACTGCTGATAGAGACTTTCCCCCTCTCTCATTTTGCTCCAATATTTACAGGATCTTCGGCAGTTATAGTCTCTAGACACCTTTCTTCTTCAATTTCTATCCTAACTAAATCCATTTTTCTAAACTGTGATTTTAACAGTTTTCAGAAAAGTTCGCTTTTCATTCATTGATGCTTGCAGATTTTCTTCCCTATACTAACTGCATTTCTAATGTGAGCACTATTTTATGATTTCTCTCTTAATCCTTGCGCTCCAGAGGACACACGACAAGACTCTACCTCCTGAGATCCTCTCACAGTTTACAGATGGCAGGTTCTAGGAAAAACCATGCTGGTATTTTGTGTCCAACACCCACCAGAATTCAAGACTTTGGAAACAATAATATAACCGTGACTTAAAACAACTAAAGGCGATTTCTCCCCACATTTGCCATCAAAGCGGTTTGTCAGCCTTTCTCTTGTTTTCTAGACTTCCTACATCAGAGCTGAATTGTATACCATGCACAGCTAGATTCTCCTAAGTAGACTTGAAATGAAGAAGGAAGTCTCTCCCCTTGGGTTGGGGGATAAGAGAGGAGAGGCAGGGCACCAGAAGACTATCAGTGTCGTTTTCTCCCACGATAGCCTCCTCACTAACTCTGTCTCAGTGCCCCAATTCTTGTTTATATCATTGAACTACTCGGTTAGGGAGCTGATCCTCAGAATTGGCACACTCCCCCTGGCATCTATCACGGTAGCATTTCAGTCAAAACATTGGGGAGAGAATTGTAGCCTGACATTCTGTTACTCATCCACCAATCTCTCTGATCTTATATCTAGCTGATGATTTATTTAACCTGCCATCCTGAAGAATGCCAATGTCTTGTTTTAGTAAACTTGGTGTGAATCAGTGCATTTAAGTTTCATAAAAATATGATAAAATGTCTTTAAAAATAAAAATAATGCTGTAATGTGTGGTCATGTACTAAAGCCCCCGAGCTATGAAGGCTAGTGTAGGCCGTCTTATAAATCAGTGTCAGTCTTGGAAAATAATTACCAAGTGGACTATAGTGATGGACTGCTTTCTTTCTTATGCAATGTGCTTCATGTACCATGTTAACGCAGGACGTCTAAACCCACTATTCCCTCATTTGGATGCATATGAGGCCATTTACTCCTCCAGATACACATTGCATAATTATTTTCCACTCTTGTAAATGAATGGCGTAATTAGTACCTTAATTTGATTTTAAAAGCTGAAAAAAATTTAAGTAATAGTGAATTCTTTTTCAGAAAAAGTATTCTAATAATCACTCTTTTTGCCCATTTCTTAAACACACAAACCATACAGGGGAGGGGCAGAAAAAACCCACAGAAAAATTAAAAACTGGGGGGAGAAACCATCATCTACTAAAAAGTACTTTTTACAATTAAGTGTGTTTCTCTTGTTTACATTAAAGGAGAAATAATACAAAAGTAACCGAGCACATGCCAGAATAATTAGTGGCTCTTGGCTCATTTAAATTACATGCACATTGCCTTCTTAATGCATTTTTTATTTTAAACACTCATTTGAAAATCTACTTTATTCTGGGAAGAAAATTAACAACTTTCTACGAGGTTCAATCAGACTTGTTTTATTTTCCTGGAAGACACAGATCATCCTGGTTTTGTCGACTAATGTAATAAAAACAAAGCCCATAAAATCATACCAACAGAACTTCAGATTTCTATACTACATCCCCACGAATACTAAGGAAATTCTTCTGTGTAAGATAATTTCTCTTTAAGAATCCTGGGTTGTTTCCCCATGCTTACTATGCAATGGCTTGATTCTCCGGCTCATCTAATATCAATAATAAGAGGATTCAAACTGTGATTTTCTTTTTTCAGAAAAAGTACTCAAGTGCCCTACCAACAAATTCAGGGAGTGACCTTTCCACATTTTCTTCTCAATTTAAACTCCCTGGGGCTCAGTCACATGGTAGCGATTAGAAAGAAGTACGTTTATAAGCATGTTCCGTGGCCTAAGATAAAAGAAGGCGCTGAGAGACAAGCTCACCACGTGTCCTTTTGAAGACCTAAACTGCAAACAAGTTGGTTTTTAAGGACAACAGACCCACCGATCTGAAAGCTATAATCCAGAGCAACAAAAATGTATCATTAAAGTGTAATACCATGTATAGCTCAGCTAAGTATTATGATATGCCTCCCTTGGACTTCAGGGGATGTGGAAAACATTCACACAGCCTGTTCTCTGTGACCAGTGGTGCAGCAGTTAAGGCCTGACCTGGTGCTAATGTGAGGATACAGAGACAACTAAGACAGGGACTGTACCCTCTCTAGAGACGTGCAGCCCAATGACAGAAATAGCTGGTGCATAAAAATTATTAGAGTGTCCCTAAGAAAGAACCAAATAGAACGTTGAAAAATTTCTGAGAAAAGAGACATTGTTGACGTTGTTGTTGTTGTTGTTGTCATATATCGTCAAGTTACCTGCAACTCATAGCAACCCTATGTACAATAGCCCTGAACCCTGCTCTGTTCTGAGCCAACCTTATTGTCTCTGACACACCTACCCCCATTACCCCAGTCACTGAATCAATCCATCTCATTGAGGGTCTTCCCCTCCTGCACTGTCCTTCCACCCTCCCAAGCATGAGGTCCCTGTCCAAGGACTGGTCCCTCCTTGCAACATGTCCAAAGTATGTCACATGGAGCTTCAGAATCCTTGCCTCCAAGGAGCAGCCTGGTTTCACACTCTCCAGGATGAACCTGTTTGTTCTCTTAGCAGTCTATGGTATATTCACTACTCCTCTCCAGCACCACAGCTCTTATTTCTGCAAAAAGAGATACTACTCCTAATCTTCACTGTTAAGTCAGAACTGACCAATAGCTGACCCTCCTGCAAGTTTTCAGAGGCTGTGTTCTGGTGGCCTAGTGATAAGAAGTTCTTACTCAAGCATACACAACAAGAATATTGTAAGAGAAGAGATGGCCCATCTTTCTCCGAGGGAGCAGCTGGTGGATTTGAACCACCTGCCTTTGAGTGGGCAGTGCAACTCGTTACCTACAAGGCACCAGAGTTCTCTAAGAAAAGATAAAGAGAGGTAAACACAACCTGCAGTCACATGATCAGTAAAGGTCATATAAGCAGGTAAACAGGTGTACATTTCCACAGTCGTTCCTACATCCTCTACTTACATAAATCATACAAAAAATAACATAAAAATAAATAGATGGTGCAGTTAGCTGCCATCAAGTCAACTCCAAGGCACAGCAACTGAACTCCCCACACGCAAGTGAACAAAGGTAGTTTAGTCCTGTCCCACCCATCCTCATTATTGTTGGCGTGCTTGATACATTGATTGTGGCCACATTTTATTGTGAGTACCTTCTGATCCAGGGAGCTCATTCTCCACCACTCCGCTGGAGAATATCCTGTTATGTACCCTTTGAGTTTCATTATTAATTAGAAGTAGCTGCTCTTCTGAAATCTACTGGTATTGGAAATATTGCTGGCCCGGCTTCCAGCATCACAGCCATTCAAAGGTCACAACAAACTGATGGACAAGTGATGGAGTGAGAGTATAACCATCACGAAACTTTCTGGAAGCAGAAAACAACACAGAATAGAAAATATGATCAGGTCGTTCCAAAAGGGAAAAACAAGGGTTCTGTTAGAGTAATTATCCTCAGGTATGATATTTTATAAGTTCTATAATCAAGTCTTAAGACAAATTTGATAATTTAAAAGATGGTCTGTTCACAGGAGGCCAGGACATGTCATGTGAGGGAGGGGTCCAGGGCCCACCTGACATTCTAGCATTTCTATATTCTCTCTTCTGCTGAGAATGAGGGTCAGCTCACACATAGATTCAGATAAAGTGAAAGGTATAATGTATCAGTATAATGATACAGTTAGCCCATGTAGACTGAGGATCTTGGCATTGTGTTACTCTCTTCTTTCTCTTTTTGCTTTGAAAGAAAGAAAGAACCCAAATGGAGTCCTCAGTCTTCTCTTTGGAGGCTTATTCCTTTTGTTAGATGATCTACAATTGCAGAGACAGGAGACAGCAACTGAGTTCCTTGAAATTATGCACTCATCATTTTCAAAATGGGCATATAACATTAACATTTACATTATTGGATCATTTTTTTACAACAAAATAACACATACAAAATATTCTTTTGAAAACTAATAATTTTTGCAAAAAAACATAATGAACTGATTAAGTAGTTTAAAACAGCTCTTCTACTACATGTAGTTACTAGTTGGTGAGCTGATATAATTTGACAAGTGAAAATTAATCAGCATTCTATCTTTGATCCATACATGTAATTTCATTGATTTAGGTAGCACCTGTGTTGAAGGGTCAAGGGTAGAATCTCCACAATTATCTTTACCAGTCCAGTTAGCATGACGTGAAATGCACAATAACCAGCAAAAAGACTTCTCTGAGTTGATGGCAGTGAACACTCCGGGATATTTCAGGAGATACAAGTTTATGGTTACTTGTTGAGTGAATAAACTGAGGACAGAGAAAGACATCTGATCCCCAACATCTACCTCTAGTCCCCAACATCCACCTCTAGTCTCTTATTACCAAGCAACCCCAATACCCATAATCCTAATGGGTTTTTTACCCCTTCCTTCTAGATGCTAGTTTTAAAGTTCTCCATGTTTCTCCCTAATCCCTTTTCAAGATTCACTCCACCACTTGTCTCAGCATTACCCTCGAGCCATAGTCTCCCAATATGCCCTGAAACTTAAATAAATGCTCAATCTTTGAAAATTATGCACTTCCCACTTCCAAAGAGCAAGGAATAGGTGATGAAACAATCAAGAATAGAACAATAAAGGCAGTTCACAGAGCTCTTTGCTAATAAACCATCAGTTAAAATTATTCAAACCCACAGCAAGACAAATTGAGCAGGATGTCATAGAATCTCTTCTCATTATTTCCCTCCAGAATCCAACTGCTGTGTGTTGGGGTTTTTTTTTCTTAATTTGCTTGGAAGGTGGGTGTAAACTGTTCGGGCTAACAGTGATATTAATGATATTGTTCAATAATTTTCATATTCTGTTGAATCACTTTTGGGGGAATGGGAATGAATGGCTAAATAAAAAACAGTAATCACATATAATACTAGTAATGGTATGGAGAAACTGGACCTGCCACATGCTGCTGGTGAAGATATAAAATGGCACAGTAACTCTGGAAAACAATGTGGCATTTTGGCAGGCTGTGTAATACCCCAAAAAATTCACATGCTGATCTCTGGAACCTGTGCCTATGTTACCCTATAAGAGAAAAGGGACTTTGCAAATGTAATTAAGTTAGTGATCTTTAGATGAAGAAATAATCCTGGATTATCAGGATGGGCCGAATGTTATCTCTCAGGTTCTTTTAAGAGGGAGGCGGAGATCAGAGAAAAGAGAAGATGCTATGAAGTTGACTGTAAGCTTTAAAGAAAGGGCCCAGGCAGACTCTTAACGCTGGAAGAAGCAAAGAATGGATTCTCTGCTGGAACCTCCAGAAGGAACCAGTCTAGCAAACTATTTTTTATTTTGGCCTCATAGCATTCATTTCAAGGATCCCTAATACTGCAACAGTTAGGCATGTGGATGCCAAGCCAAAGGTCAGTGGTTGGAGCCCTGTCCATCATGTGTCATGCTGCTAACGAAAAGGCCACACATCTTTGATTGGTTTAGTCCACCAGCTGTGGGGAAACAAGACCAGTCTTCTCCCATAAAGACTTATAGCCTCAGAAACTTAGAAACGGATGGGTGATATGAGTCAGAATAAACCTGATACCGGTGAGCGTGTCTGTAAGTGTGTGTGCCTCTACTCAGAAAAGAGATCTGGTCATGGGATCCTGTAAACATTGCAGCTAGCATATTCTCTGGGACACTCCACCTGTCCCATAGGACATTGCTATGAGTCAGAGTTGACTCAAGAGCACACAGCGACACTCATTTCAGATTTATGACTTCATTGTCATTTTAAGTCAGTAATTTTGTAACATTTATAGAAAACTAAGAAAACGGCATCTTATAAAACTAAACACACAACTGCCGTGTGACCCAGTAGTTAACAATTCTCAGGCATTTACTCCAGAGAAAATTTGCATTCACCCAACTATCTGCACCCAAATGTTTCCAGCACCTTTATTCGTAATAGCTCCAAACCAAAACAGCCAAGAAGTCCTTCAACAGGCAAATGGTTGAAAACATGTGGCACATAAACACCACAGAATATTACTCAGTAGTATAAAAAATAATCTACTGATGCACACAACATGGATGGATCTCAAGGGAATTATGTTGAGTGAAAATGTCAATTACACAAGGTTATGTATTATATAAGTCCATTATATAAATGTCTTAAGCAAGCTCTCTAGAGAAACAAAACCAGTGAACCATATAAATATGCATTGATACTTATCTCAAGGAAATGACTTATTCAACTGCGGAAGCCATCAAGCTCGACAGCTGGAGGTCAGATGCAGGCTTCTCCTTACTCATGTGATTGCAAGGGCAGACAAATTCAAAATCTACAAGTCAGGCTGGCTCAAAGCTCAAGAACCATAGATCAGAGGCTAACAAGAGGATGCGGTATCAAAAGAAAGAAAGAAAGAGAGCATTGCCAGAACATCTGTGTGGGCTGTAGACAACAAATCCCAAGGAAAACTTCCCTTCCAACTAAATGACTACTCACACCAGATCACAAAATGAAGAATGGTTATATACTATCTACCAAGCCACTGAGAATCATGGCCTAGCCAAGTTGAAACATAGCATTAACGATCACAAGAAATAACAAAATTCTAGAAAGAGGTCTAGAGATCAGAATGGTGATGATTGCCAGAGTTTAGAAACAGAAGGCAGAAAAAAGGAAAGAATGTAAGAGTAATTATAAAAGGGATCCATCCTGGAGAGGGTTAAACCAGGCTGCTCCTTGGAGGCAAGGATTCTGGGGCTTCATCTGACATACTTTGGACATGTTGTAAGGAGGGACAGGTCCTTGGAGAGGGACGTCATGCTTGGGAGGGTGGAGGGACAGTGCAGAAGAAGACCCTCTATGAGGTGGATTGATTCAGTGACTGGGGTAATCAGGGTGGGTGTGTTACAGACGGTGCGAATGGCACAGGACAGCAGGGTTTAGGGATGTTGTACATAGGGTCTCTATGTGTCTCAAGCGACTCGACGGCACATAACAACAACAACAAGTGGTGATAGAACTGTTTGATTGTTTACTATATTGGTGGTTTGGCAAAGCCTACAAGGAAGCAAAATTACATAAAACTAACCAGAACGGTGAGCTATGGTGGCCTAGTGGCAAGAAGCTGCACTACAATCCCAGAGGTGCACGGTTCGAATCCACTTAGATGCCCTGCTGGAGAAGGAGGGGCAATCCCTGTACCAGTCAGATCCGATTTGAAGGCACACACACACACACACACACACACACACACACACACCCCAAATTAAACAGAACACACAAATAAGTGTAAGTAAAACTAGATGCTATCTGAGTAAGACAGGTAGATTGTATTAATACCAACATAATCACTGTGATGTTTTAAAATGCTACCATTGAGAGAAATTGGGTTAAGAGCACATGAAATATCTCTAAATTCATTCTTAGAACTGCAAGTCAATCTACATTCTCTCAGCAAAAAATTTCCTTTTAAAAGGGGCATTTTATTACTAACAGTACTAAAACAGTATCTTCCTCTTTAACATTATTTTATATCCCTCATACAACTAAATATTATAGGCATGTCTGTCTATTCATTGAGACAATATATTACTGAGTGAGTAATGGAGAAAAGTACTCAGATATGATTGCTAGTTCTAAAATTTTATTTTTGCCATATCTATTTCTGAATGTGCCTGGAAGCAGGAGTGGCATCCACTTCCGAAATGGCTTGCCTCTGGAAACTCTATGTACGAACAGTGCTCAGGCTGTTCGTTCATAGGGTCGCTATGAGTCATCTACAACTCGACGGCATTAAACAACAACAGCATTTCTGAATGCCCTACTCCTTACTGAATTCTTCCTCTCTGTTCTGCTAGTAGAACTGTGGTTAAAGTCTCAGGCTCTAGAATCAGATTGTGTGAGTCAAATCTTAGCTCCACCTTTTACGGTCTCTATATCCTCAAGTTCACTGTGACTTAACATCCTCAACTTAAAAATGGGATGAAAAATGATACTTCTCAAAAAGGCACATTGTGATAATTAAATGAGTTCATGAATGCCTATCAAGGCAGCACAAGTGCTCAACAAATATATTATACAACACCGCTCATGTTGTTTTATGACTACCAGAGAATCTGCTATGATTGCAAATGGACTGGAGCTACAAATCTAAGTAGAAAAACCACAATGCAAGCAGATTATTCCATGATGAGGGAACATCCATCTGGTGACACATGAAGTAGACCCCAGGTTGCCCAGCAAGGACTTTTAATTCTTTAAAATCTCTTTTCTCTCCCTCCTAAAAGTTGCTTTTCATCCTCACAACCTCTTAATGCTCATTCTCTGCACCCTGTAATACAAGGTTTGTGTGTTTGTTTGTTTTTTTAATTAAGTTGAATTCAGCCTACCCAAAATGTTTTGTAAACTCGGATCACATTAAAGAAAAAAATAACAAAACCTACATAGAAGGTATCAAAGAGACAACAGCAACTCAAAAATGCAATAGGAACCTTGGAAGGCAGTGAGCTTTTGTTAATAGTGAAGAATAATTCTGAAAAGGAGAATAAGAAGAGTTGCACAACTTGAAGAATGCAACCAACATCACCAAAGTGAACATGTAGAAACTGTTGAATTAGTGTATCTTTTACCGTGTATATTCTCAGAAACAATAAAAACAGATCTAAAATTTTTCTATAATTTTTCATAAGACAGAATTATGCCAACTATTCTCCTGCTGTAAAGATTTCCATCACTTCCCTTTATCCACAAGGCCAACCCTAGATTCCTTAGTGCGAAATTTGAGGCTCTCTGAGATATAAACTGAAACTAGCCATTGAGGCTAACTTTTCACCATGCCATTGACACATCTTCCCAGTCTCCACGACACACCTTCCCCACACTCCTATCCTCTCTCGTGCTGTTCCCTCCAGCTAGAAAACCTGTCCCCTTCCAACACTTTCCACTCATAGGAAAACAACCCCAGTAAATGTCTAGATCAATTAAAGGTGTCTGAAATTAGCACTATGAGATCAGAGTGGCAATAGTAACTAAAGCACAGATGAGAACTTTATGAGGCAGAGTCTAAGTTAATCGTGTTGCACTCAAGCTCCAAATCAAACTCCCTGTCACCAAGACTGGTCCTACTCCTTGTGACCCTCCAAGAGGGTCTAATAATAGGAGGAGATTGACTGCCCATCTTTCTCCCTCAGAACAGCTGGTGAATTGAACTGACAGAGAGGTTCATCCTTATGATTAACAGTACAACATGACCTTGACTATGCCTTTATCTTGTTGTGGTGCTCAGGTATTTTATAAATTCTAGATATAAGTCCCTTATCTGACATGTCATTACCAAATACTTTTTCCCAGTCTGTGGCTTCCATTTTTACCCTGTTGGAGAATTTTTTGGATCTGCATAGGGATTTGATTCTTAGAAGGTCCCATTCATCTATTTTATCTTCTCCTGGTTGTAGATTTTTCAGGATACTTGGTAGATTGTTTATGTTGTGGATTACGACTTCAAGATTTCTTCCAAGCTTTTCTTTAATGAGGTTTATAGTCCTTGGTTTTAGTCCTAGGTCCATAATCCACCTTGAGTTGGTTTTTGTATATGGAGTGAGATGTGGATCTTGCTTGAACCTTCTGCAGATAGTTTCTCAATTTTGCCAACACCATTTGTTAAAAAGGCTGTCATTTTCCACTTAACTGATTTCATCTCCTCGTCAAAAATCAGTTGACCATAGATAGATGGGCTGATTTCCAGGTCCTCAATTCTATTCCATTGATCTATGTGTCTGTCATTGTACCAGTACCATGCTGTCTTAACCACCACGGCAGTGTAGTAGGATTTGAAATCAGGGAGTGAGATGCCTTGGACTTTTTCCTCTATTTTTAAGGAGTGCTTTGCTTATTCGGGGCTTCTTTCCATTCCAAATGAAACTGGAGATTGCCTTTTCCATCTTGTTGAAGAATGGGATTGGTATTTGTATTGGGATTGTATTGAACATATAAATTGTCTTTGGTAGTATTACCATTTTCACAATATTGAGTCTTCCTATCCATGAACAAGGGATATTCCTCCACTTCTCCAGGTCTCTTTTTGTTTCTTGTAGTAATATTTTGTAATTTTCTTTGAATAGATCCTTTGTGCTTCTGGTTAATCTTGTGATAAACTATTGTGAAGAGTATTGTTTTTCTTAGCTCCTGCTCTGTACTCTCTCTGTCACTGTAGAGAAAGCCAACTGATTTTTGTATGTTGATCTTGTATCCTGCTACTTTGCTGAGTTGGTCAACTATGTCCAATAGTTTTCTTGCTGAGTCTTTAGGGATTTCTAAGTATACTATCATATCATCTGCATAGAGAGATAATTTTACCTCCTCTTTGCTAATTTGGATACCTCTTTTTTTTCCTTCTATTGTCTTATTGCTATCGCTAAGACGTTCTGTGGCTGATTTTTACAAAGTAAGTTGCTAGGGCTTTCTTCTTCGGTATCTGTGGGAGGCCTCAAACATCCAACCTTTCAGTTAACATCCAAATGGGTTAAATACTTCATTATCTATCCAGGGACTCCAGTTATCCCACACGTCATCATTTCAGGGGTCCCCAGACCCTGTCAAACAACTGGAGTCAAGCCTTTTTAACACCCACTTGCAGGCAAGAAGGATGGAACATATTGTAGTGTTGTTGTTGTTGTTGTTGTTGTTGTTGTTGTTGTTGTTAAGTGCCACCAAGTTGCAGGCAACACATAGCGACCCTATGAAGGAGAGTCCTCGACGCTTGGGTGCCTTTCATCCTCTCTCCAGGTTCATAGGGTATCCAGAGGCAAGCTATTATGGAATTGGATGCCACTCCTCCTTCCACGCTTGTTCAATCGGGGAGCTCCACCCCACTTCAGTCCGCATTGGGTAGCCAACCATTAACGCATTTGACACATCAGTGTCACAGTGTTCAGCCTCACAGCAACCACAAGTGACCACAGTATGGCAACTTGTACACCAGGGCTATATGACCTAGAGCTCTAAAATATGCCTAATTCTTCAAAAAGTACACGAAAACCTGATAGAAAAGTAAAGACGGTCCTCTTAGAGCCAGTGATGTGTGTTTGTATGTGTGTATACTAACATTCAGCCAGTTTATTCTTTACCATTCACTGCTTCCCCTGTTCATGCCACCACATTCATTATCAGGTCATTTCATCCAAGCGCTATCATTTTGCATTTTATTGCAAAGCTATTCAACCAGATGACATCAGCTTCCGTTCACTCTGAGATCAAGTGAAACTTCAGACCATGGAAAAGTGTTCTCTGCAGAGAGACATGCTTTCATTACAGTGAACCTGTGTTGGCATGTTTGAAAAGGTAAAGGAAGATAGCTGACACCATTCATACATTAAATCAAAGTCTAAAGTATCGCAGACACAAAGTCCCTGCTGTGGATTGTATCACAACACTGACATCTGTTGGCTACAAGTGTACTCAGACCTGGTTGTCTGATCCAAAGCACTTACTGACCCTGAACTGTTTAAGGAATGGAGTGTCCCTCATCTCTAGATTACAGACTTATAATCATGGCTTCTCACATTGGACTTCTACTCTCTCAGGAAAAGCAATTTGATGCCTCCTTAACTGTTTTCTAAACCAAAATGACAATCTGTGGAAGTGACTGCCTTAATACAAGCACAGCTATACAAACGAGAACTGTCATTTTACTGTAAAATTCTGAGATGGAAAACACATGAGAATGCTTATTGACGCATCGTATATTCCCGAACACATGCTGCCAACCAGTTCCACTGCTAAGGAGCCCCTCCTTGTCAGCGCCAAGTCATAGCAAACAGGAGTGTTTAACTGATATTACACTCCCAGTTGTGCAATTGTTGCAGGAACCACGTGGATGCAGCTCATTGAGGGTCTTCCTTCCTTTCTCTGACCCTCTACTTTGTTTGCTTGGAGACCAATCTGATTCCCTACTTTTACAAGCATGATGTCCTTCTCCAAGGAGTGGTGTCTCTTGATACTTGATAACATGCCTAAAGTATATGAGAAGTAATCTAATTATCCTTGATTCCAAGGAACAGTTTGTTTGAAAAGAAGACTTTTCAAATCAAAACCTTTGTCCATGCCGTATTTTCTAGGCTACCTCCACGTCCGATCTACTTCAAGTATACTTCAGGTTCAGAGATGTTAATGCAAATTATTTACAAGTCTAAGACAAAGCTTTTACTTTAAAAGAAAAAAAAATTATTTTCTATTACCTCTTTGTGACCAGTGGTTTTCCAGAAAGGGGAAATGGATTGGTATAGCATGAAATAAGCAACTAGGATTTAAAGTATAATTAGCCTTCATAACAATAATGTTGTTGTTATACGCCATCAAGTCACTTGTGACTCATAGTGACCCTATACACAATAGTTCTGAACCCTGCCCTATCCTGAGCCAGTCTGACTATCTCTGACACACCTAACCCTATTACTCCAGTTACTCTGTAAATCCATCTCGTTCAGGGTCTTCCTCTCCTGTGCTGACTTTCTGCCCTTCTAAGCATGATTTCCTTCTCCAAGAACTGGTCCCTCCTGGCAGCATGCCCAATGTATGTGAGACAGAGCTTCAGAATCTTTGCCCCGTAGGAGCAAACTTGGTTTCACCTCTCTAACACAACCCTATTTGTTCTCTTGGCCATCCAAGAAATGTTTAACACTCTTCTCCAGCACCACAATTCAAAGGCATAAATCTTTCTTCTGTCATCACTAGTTATTGTGCAGCTCTCTGATGCATAACAAGTAAAAGCAAAGACCATGGCCTGGATCAGGTGCACCTTAGTCTCCAAACTGACATCATTGCTCTTTAGCATTCTAGAGAGGTTCCCAACAGCAAATTTTCCCAATGCAATGTCTATTAAAGCAGTGCCTGCCACCACAGCACACAACAGCAAAAACAATCAAGGGCTGAGAAAAGGTGAAGAATGGGAGGAGACATTGCTGAAGAGGTATTGAGTTTCTATTTGTTGTTATTGTTGAGTACCATCAAGTCAGAACTCACCCATAGCTGACCTTCCAGCAGTTTTTCAGAAGTAACAAATTGTATGGGAGTAGATTGTCCATCTTTCTCCCATGGAGCAGGTAGCAGATTCGAACCTTTGGGTGGACAGAATAATTTCTTACCTCTAAGCCACCAGTTTCATGTGTATAGTGGCCATTTATTATTCTTATCAAAGGTATTTGCAATGAATTGGTCATTAATTGTACAGAATTCTGTCATTCTGTTTCCAGCCTCATTTCTATCACCACGTCCATACTTTCCAACTACTGATCCTTCTTTCCTGTCCCCAATTTTTGCATTCAATCATACATTATTACCAAAATATCTTGGTTGCACATTCAGTCGTTTCAAATATAAAGTTGGTAGAAGTCATCTATTTCCTCCTCTTTGGCCCTGGCTGTTGGTGAATATATTTGAATGTCTGGAGACTAAGGTGGACCTGATGCAGGCCATGATCTTTGCAGTTACTTACTATGTATCCAAGAGCTAGACAATGACTAAGGATGACAGAAGTAAGATCGATACCTTCGTATTGTGGTGCTGAAGAAGAATGTTGAACATACTGTGGACTGCCAGGAGAGCAAACAGGTCTGTCCTGGAAAGGGTGAAACCAGGCTGCTCCCTGGAAGCAAGGATTTTTGAAGCTCCGTCTCACATACTTTGGGCATGTGGCCATGAGGAACCAGTCCTTATAGAAGGACAGCATGTCTGGAAGGGTGGAAGGGCAGCATAGGAGAGGAAAACCCAGAATGAAACGGTTTGACTCAAACTGAAGTAATGGGATTAGGTCTGTCGGAGATGACGAGATTGGCTCAGGATAGGGCAAATTTCAGAGCTAATTTACATAGGGTTGCTATGAGTCACAGGTGAATTGACGGCACATAACAACAAGAAGCCACCAGAGCTCCTTTAGGGGGATGAAAACATTTGAAAATGGACAGTAATGATTGTTGCACAACACGGTAAATATAATTATTGTCAGTGAATTGTACATATAAAAATAGTCAAAATGGTAAATGCTTTGTCACATATATTTTACAACTAAAAAAAGAATTGGCCTATGCAGGAGTGGCATCCACTTCCTAAACAACATGCCTCTGGGAATTTTATGGACTTAGAGAAATGATGAGAGTTACAGAACAAGGTTCAGGTCTTTTGTTCAAAGGGTCGTTATGAGTCGTGCCCAGCTCAATGGCACTTAACAACAACAACTAAGTTCTTGAGTAATATTTGTTAAATGGTAAGTTAATTGGGATTAATTGAGATTCTTTGGTGAGATGAACGTCCAACAGTGGGTGTTAGGTAGAGTTGGTTCCTGCTCATAGTAACACTACAGACAGTAGAATGAAACACCATCTTCTTGAAAGAACCTACTAGACAGGGGTCTGAGCCCGGTTTATGTGAAGGGCTCAATGCCAGGGGTACCCAAAACGGGGAGCAGTGAGCATGTAGAATATGAGGGAGAGTGAGGGGCTGGTCTCAGAGCAAGCAAGTCTATCTTCGTAGTGTGGCTGCTGGAAAAGTCAAAAGTGGGCAGAGGGGCCCCTGTCAGCTTTAATAAATGTATTTGAGAGCTAAATTATGTCTCTTTGAGGGGGGTTAAGTTTGGTGGTTTAAAGAGGCTTTGGCCCTCGGGTGACATCACTGTGTGTTAGCATCCTGGGAATGCAGGCCGCAGAGTCTCATTCCATCGGTTCATACGACTGGCAGCTCAGATGCTGGCCATCGGTGGACAGACTGGGATGAGCGGAGGAGGGCGTAGGTGGATTCTAGTGGCAGTACTAGAAGAATTACAGCGGTGTTAGTAGCGGCTGTATTAGT
The DNA here is from genome assembly GCF_000299155.1 of Elephantulus edwardii. Taxonomy (NCBI): domain Eukaryota; kingdom Metazoa; phylum Chordata; class Mammalia; order Macroscelidea; family Macroscelididae; genus Elephantulus; species Elephantulus edwardii. Next base: position 1,956,568 of record NW_006399931.1, on the reverse strand, counting down.
TGAATTACGGTGACTCTATGCCCAGTAGGTAAAGAGATACAGTGTGAAAAACAGCAACAAACTACTGCCCAAGGAGAGTCAATCTGGACTCATCGTGACCCTAAGGTACAGAGTAGAACTGCCCCCTGCGGTTTCCAAGACCTTAACCTTCATAGAAGTAGATGGTTATGTCTTTCCCTTGAAAGACAGAGTGGGTGTTAGATTGAAACCTTTGACCTGTTGGGTTAGCACTCAGTGCTTTAACCACTGCACCACCAGGTCTCCTGTTAGAGGTGCATTTTCTAGCTTCTACTAATTCAGTCCCTATGATCACTAGGGAATTCTGTGGCCTAGGGAGCACCGGTGCCCCGACAGAAAGGAGCTGTGTTGCCATCCAAAAGGCACGTGGTTTGAATCAACAAACTGCTCATAGAGAAAGATACAGGCAATGTCCTCCGCCGCAATTCAGAGCTCTTGAAAACCCACCAGAGGGTCAGCTAATCGGTTCCGACTCAACAGCACATAACAACAACAATCTACTTACCACAACCACCATTGTTGCCGCCATAACCCACCAACTCTATATTCTCCACGCTTTGATCTTGACAACGGTGTCTGGCATCCAGGCTCTGCAACCATCACCAATCATTTTAACCACAGGAGACTATGTGCCAAGCACGCCCGGGATGCTGACACATAGTGACACCAGCCTGGGACAACAGCCTCTTTACAACCATGGGATTTAGCCTTCTTAAAAAAAAAAAAGAAGAAGAAGACGAATAGCCTAGCTCTCAAATCAACTTAGTAAAGCCTTCAGGAGAACCTCACCCTTCTTTTGCAAAACTATTTATCATTTTTTGCACTGTGCATTATTACTTTGTGTGCAGATGTCATATATATATATATATATATATATATTGTTCTGCACAGAAATAATTGATTATTCATGAGTGACAGTATAATCAGCATAGCCATGGTTATTCAGTTATTTTTATGCATTATAATTACCAGCTTCAGTACACCAGGCAGAATTTAATGTTCTTGAAAATGAGTATTACTGAAGGACTTTATACAAAAGAATGTAATGTTCTTAAATTAAAATCATGTCGCCCCTTGATAGAGTCTCCCATCGTTGGGTATTTATCAACATTTTTCTCTAGTCATGCCAAACCTCTTAATCACCCATGTCAATTCAGCACAACCACATTCCAAAACGTTTACAATCGGAACTTGCATTTGCAATGGTAACATTCCATGGTTGACTCTGTGAATCTTTTGCCTATTGTCCTGCATTATAGCTGTGACTTCCTTGAAAGAAAAAAAATAAACTTCTCTTTTATATTTGACACTATTAAGTACCTGGAGTCCCTACGTGGCACAAATAGCTTGCACTCAACTGTTTGCCTGAAGATTAATGGTTTAAACCACAGAAGGAAAGCCTGGAGACCTGTTTCCATAGAGATTACAGCCACTCTGCAGCAACATACGACATTGCCAAGAACTGGGACTGACTGATGACAATGGGTTAGATCAGATTTGTTTACTTGTTTTAAAAGAAGTGACTTACGTGCTATGGCTGCATGACGTATGTTTTAAACAAGCAGAACAATATGCATCAATGATTCCTCTGAACTCACTCGAAGAAATTCTATCCTGTTGAGGCCAGGGTATAGCTGTGACATAGCAGAGACCCTCCTACAATCAATGGCCATGGAGCAGAATCTGATTCTTAATGTCATCTTACCCAGGGGTGGTGCCAAGAAACAATATCTTAGACTATACTTTTGATTGTCTAAAGGATATCCTGTATAAGGTGGCTGATAGTATACTTCCTGCAAGCTGGTTCTCCTTTCATGGTTGTGTTATCATTCCTGTTTTCTCCATCTTTTGTTCTGTCTACCTTTGTATCTCTGATGGCACAAGGATGTTTTTAAGAACTTTCACAGCTAAAGTCCATCTGTCCAGAAAGGTCTTTTCCACTCTGCTACCTCCCTGCTGCTCACACTCTGTTGCAGTGTTCCTTTTGTTGTTAGGTGTCGTAGAGTCAAGTACAAATGACAAAGTCCCTATGAACAACAGATGGGAACTCTGTACCATCCTCACCATCTCTGACATACTTGAGCTCATTTCTGAGGTCACTGTGTCACTGAATGTTATTGAAGGTCCTCTTCTTCTATGCTGATGCTCCACCTTCCCAAGCATGGTGTTCCTCTGCAAGCCATATCCTCTCGTAACGATATGCTCACAGTCTATGAGATGAAGCTTCATCACCCTTGCATCCAAGGAACACTCTGGCTGCACTTTCTCCAAGACTTAACTGTTCTTTCTGAAGTCCCAGGGCTATTTTTCAGTACTCTTCTCTAAAATTACAGCCCACAGGCATCCATTCTTCTTCAGTCATCTTTATTTAATGTCCAGCTCTCAGATGCAAAGCAAGTGATTGAAAAGAGTATGTCCTGAATCAGACTCACCTCAGTCTTTAAACTGACATCATTGTTTCTTAGTGTTTCGAAGAGGTCCTTGACAACAAACTTTCCCAATGCAATGAGTCTTTTGATTTCTGGTTTTTCTAGAAATTCATCTCTCTCCTGTGTTAATTTCACCGTCCCTCTCGATTCCTGCTGCCTTTTTCTTCTTCTCAGCAGTTGACCAGTATTTAGAACTAAACCAGTTATCATTATATCAATTCTGACTCAGGGCAAGTCCATTTGTATTAGAGCAGAAACATGCTCCATAGCATTTTCGATGGTGGATTTGAGGAAAGTCAGTTGTCAGGATAGTCTGCTGAGGTGCCTCTGGGAATGTTTGAAATGCCGCCTTTCTGTTAGAATACAAGTGTGTAACAGCTTATGCTACACAGGGGTTTTTATGTAAAAAATAGAGACAACTTATTAAAGAGTTACTTAAATTGTCTGTTTCTAGGAAAAAACTAGATTATAACCTCTTTTTTAATCTTAATGTTTTCTTTAAAATAAATGAAGAAACAATTCACTTTTCCAGTCTTTTAGTTGCTTGTTTTCTTTAGAACTTCATTCCCAAGCCCAGTACAATGACTTAAAGGATATGCATCAAAGAATCTTAGAACATTGAATATTATTCCCATTAAGAGAAAAAAAGGTTAGAAGAGATAGGACTTAGAGTGCATAAAAAATGTGGAACAAAACTCAAATACATCTAAATGGCTGGACTTCCTGGTCCAGCAAAGACTGGTTAAAACCCTGAGACTGTGGTCTTCAGTCACCCTCCAAACCTGAATCAAAAGGCTCAATATTCAGCCACCACAACCAATAGGCCAGAAGGTGAAGAGACACATCAGGGGAGGCACTCAACCCTTAGAAGAATCAACCACATAAGCTCAAAAGGGCAGCATTTGCCCAGGGATAAAGCTTAGAAGGCGGGAAGAAATAGGATAGAAGCGTTGATAAAAATGAGAGTTAAAGCCAGGTGAGAAGAGTGTGGATACGTTGTAAGCATTATCATTAATATGACTGCTTAAAACATGTGAATGATTGGATAGAAAACTAAGTTGGCTCATAAACACTCACTGAAAGCACAATAAAAAGGGCAGGGGAGGAAAACTTCAAAATAAAACTTCAACCACAAGAAAATACTAGAAAAGGCCAAACTGAAAGGCATCCTGCAAAATAATTGACCAGTACTGAATATCCCATGGACTGCCAAAAAAATAAGCAGACATGGCTTGGAGAAGGTACAGCCAAGATGCCCCTTAGAGGCACAAATGATAAATCATCTCACATACTTTGGTCAGATTGTTAGAAGAGACTATTTTTTGGAGAAGGACATCAGGCTTGGAAAGGTGGAGGGTCAGTGAAGGAGAGGAAGATTCTCAACCTGAAGGATTGGCAAAGGGACCACAGTATTGAGCTTGAGTGTGTCAGAGATTGTGAGGATGGCACAAGCCAGGAAAGCACTCAGATCTGTTATTCATAAGATCGCTATGGGTCATACTCAACCTGACAGTACCTAACAACAATAACAACAACAACTCTTCAAAAACAAGTCCTTGTCTGTCAGTTTGCTGTACCAAAGTAACTTGCTGGCTGCTGTGAGGATGAAAACTGTGCCACCAATATTTTAATAGCAATGTGTATCAAAAGCTAAAATTAAAATTCAAGTCCATGGTGGACAGGTGTCCACTGAGCCTCTAGATTAAGAACAGACTATGAAGAAGGATTGGCCATCCATTTCTGAATAACAGGCCACTGAAAGCCCTATGAACAACAAAGGAACACTACTAGACTCTGGTTTAGAGGTAGAGACCTTAAAGTGGAAGATATTAAAAAATGAGGAGAAACAGCTGTAAACATCCTTTAATAATTGGAACATAGAATGTATGAATATAGGAAAACTGGAAATTGTAAAAAAATGCAATAGAACATATAAAGGTTGACATTAGCAAGCTGAGATAGACTGGCATTGGCCACTTTGATCAGACAGTCATATAATCTATTATGTTGGAAATGAAAAATTAAGCAGGAATAGTGTTGTATTCATAGTGAAAAGGACCATTTTAAGATCTACCCTGAAGTTTATAACGCTGTGAGTAATAGGATACTATCTATAGGCTGTCTTCCTTTTTTTAATGGGAATAAATATGGATCTCTTTCAGTCCATTGGCCAGGTAGATGTCCTCCAGATCTCTTAGCATAACCTGGTGAGTGCATCCAGGGCAGCATTTGTTTGCTGAGATATGTCAACTGGTATTCCATCAATTCCTGGGGCCTTGTTTTTTGCTAGTTCCTTCAGGGCAGCTTGAATTTCCACCTTCATCACTATAGGCACTTGAACATACCTTGTTTCATGTAATTTTGTGTCAGCCAATTCTTTTTTGGTGTAGTGCCTCTGAGTATTCCTTCCATCTTCTTTTGATGCTTCCTGGGTCATTCAACATTTTGCCTTAAGTATTGCAACTCGAGGCTTGAATTTCCTCTTCAGCTCCTTCCTCTTAAGAGATGCCAAGTGAGTCCATCCCTTTTAATTTCTCAACTCCAGCTCCTTACACATTTAATACTTTGCTTTACACTTATATTTAATACTTCGTTTTGTTTTTCTGTGCTGCCTTTTGAAATCTTCTGTCTAGCCCCTTAAATTCTTGATTTCTTCCCTTTGTGTTGGCTTCTTGGTGTTGTAGTGCAATATTCTTTTGACATCTATCTTGGTGTTTTCTTTCTCCTTTTTCTTTGTAATGATGTTTTGCATTCTTCATGAATGGCATTCTTGATATCCTCTCACAGCTCATCTGATCTTCACTCATTAGTGCTCAAGGCTTCAAATTTGTTCCTGAGATGGTCTTTAAATTCTGGTGGGATAGACTTGAAGTCAAACTTTGGTTCTTGTGGATTGGATTTGATTTGATTTAGCTTCAGTTTGAATTTCCATATGAGTAGTTGATGGTTTATTCCACAATCAGCACCTGGCCTAGTTTTCACAGCTGATATTGAGCTTTTCCCTCAATTTCTTCCACAGATGCAGTCAGTCAGATTCCTGTGTAGACCATCAGGTGAGGTCCATGTGTATAGTCACCATTTATGTTTCTTATAAAAGGTGTTGCAATTAATAGGTCATTGATTGTACAGAATTCCATCATTCTCTCTTTAGCCTCATTTCTGTCACCAAGCCCATGCTTTTCAACTACTGATCCTTCTTTCCTGTTGCCAATTTTTGCATTCCAATCACCCATTATTATCAGAGTGTCTTGGTTGCATGTTTGATCAATTTCTGACTGCAAAAGTTGGTAGATGTCATCTCCTCTTTGGCCCTGGTTTTTGGTGCATATATTTGAATGAAGGTAGTATTAATAGTTCCTTGTATGCATATGAATATAATTCTGTCACAACATTGTATTTCAGAATGGATCTAGAAATGGTCTTTTTAAAATTATTATTATTATTATTATTATTATTATTATTATTATTATGTACCATCAAATCAGATCCGACTGGTACTAGAGGAGATTGTCCCTCCTTGCAGAGCATCTGGTGGATTCGACCGCATAGAAATGGTCTTTTTAACTATGAAAGCAACTCCATCTTTCCCCACCTTTTCATCTCTTGCACAATAGATCATATGATTATATGATTCAAAATGTCACATGCCAACCCATTTCATTTCACTAAAGCCTAGTTGTCAATATTTATGTGCTCCATTTCTTCTTTAACAATCTCCAATTTTCCTACATGCGTATTTCTCACATGCCACAGTTCAATCAGTAGTGTCTGTTTGCACCTGTTAGTCCTCCTTTATGATTCCCAGTGAGAAGGTTCTGCCACTAGCATCATATCTGCTAGTCTACCCTAAAGGTGCTCTACAATAGAGTTTTCTGAGGTCTGTTATTTTGGGAGTGGATGGCCAAGCTTTCTGTCTAGTCTGTCTTAATTTGGATGCCTGACTCTAAAGCAATATTTGACAGACAAGGATTTTTCCCAAAAGAGCAGATGAGAGACTTTCCTCACTAATGAGGTAATGGGTCAGGTGATGTCCCGCCCACCATCCCCTTAGGTACGTGTGTCTTGATCCCACCCCCAGCCCTGCTTTGCTAGCATCCAGCTCAGTTCCTTCTCTTACTCCTCCAACACCTCGTACTCTCTGCCCCTTGACAATCTTGGTTTGGTGGTTCAGACCTGCACCCACTGCCTCCCCACTTCCCTGTGATGTTGGTATTCCTGTGCAATGTGGTGGGACATCCTCCTGATGATGTCTTCTCTCCTGAAATCCGTAGTCCTCCTTTGTCTCAGAAGTGGTGTGAGACAAGGGCATCAACGTAACCAAGGTTTCTTTTATTTACTGCCATGGGTCTGTGCAGTGGCACGGTTAGGATCATCCAACTCTACTCTCTGTGACGGCTCAGGGGCAGGTCCTTGATTTCACTGAACCACCACCTTGACTCTATCCCACCTAAATTTAAAAACCGTCTTAAGAGCAGGTTTCAGGCACTGACTACTACATCCACATAGAAAGCAAAAGGTCATTACAAAGACAGAGGAGAAAGAAAATATCAAATGGATGTCACAAGCAACTCTGAGAATTGCACAGGAATGTAGAGAGGCCAAAACCAAGAGAGGGATTGCCAAAGAGAAGGGGAGGGACAGAAAATTTCAAAGGGCAGGTCATGCAAACAAATCAAAGCATTATAACAATATGTGCAAAGAGCTGGAGTCAAAAAAACAGAGAACTCACTTAGCCTTCCTCAAGCTTAAAGAATTGAAAAATAAACCCAAGCCCTGAATTGAAATACTGTAGGATGTCAAGAGAAAAACCCTGAATGATCCAGGAAGTATCAGAAGAAGATGAAAGTAATACATGGAGTCACTGTACCAAAAAGAATTGGGTGACACAGAACCATTGCACGAAATAGTATATGATCAGGAACCAATGGTGATGAAAGAAGAAGTTTAAGCTGCTTTGATGGCATTGGCAAAAGTAAGGGCTCAGGACTTGACAGAATGTCATTGACACCACCAGATATGCTCACCAAGCTATGCCAAGAAATTTGGAAGAAACTATTTGGCCAACACACTGGAGATCTATATTTGTTTCCATTCCCCCCCCCCAAAAAAAGGTGACAAGCCCTGTATCAATCCATTTCATTAAGGTTCTTCCCCTCTTGCTCTCACACTACTTTTCCCAGACTAAGGTCTTTTTCCAAGTGCTGGTCCCTTCTAACCCCATACCCAAACAAAGTCTGTGAGGTGAAGTGTCACCATTCTTGCTCTAAGCAGCACCCTGGTTGCTTTGTGTAAGACAGATCCGCTTGTTCTTGACAATCCATGGAATAGTCTTCTCCAACACCACAATTCAAAAGCATTTCTTCTTCTTCTGTCATCCTTACTTATTGCCCAATTTTCAGATGCATAAGAAGGAAGTAATTGAAAATACCATGGCTTGGAGCAGGCGCATTTTAGTCTTTAAACTTACAATCTTGCACTTCAGGACTTTGAAGAGGTCTCTGACAGCAGATTTTCCCAAAGCAACATGTCTTTTGATTTCTTAACTACTGTGACCATCATTGTTGATTGGGGATCTAAGTAAAATTAAATCTTTCACAACTTCAATCTTTTCTCTGTCTCTCATGCTGTTGCATGTTGGTCAAGTGGTGAGAATTTCTGCTTACTTGATGTCGACCTGTAACCCATACTCAAGTCTGTACTCTTTGATCTTCTGCAGCAAACGTTTCAAGTTCTCTTAACTTTTGGAAAACAAGGTTGTGTCATCTGAGTAATGCAGGTTGTTGACTGAGAAAAATGGAAATCCAGGAACATTTAATTGTGCTCTTGTGTTCTAATATAATAAGGGAACACTGCATGGTTTAAAATCAGAAGAGGTGCGTGTCAGAGTTGTATCCTCTCTCATATCTATTCAAATAACTTGAGAAGCTGGACTGTATGAAGAAGAATGTGCCGTCAGGATAGAAGGAAAACTCATTGAACAGCCTGTGTTATACAGATCACACAACCTCATCAGCACTGTGACAGAGAAAAGACTGAAGCTGTCAATGAGTTCATTTTACTTGGATCCAATATCAACACCCAAAGTAAAAGCAGTCAAGAACTCAAAAGGCAAAAGGCATGTTACACTGGGTAAATCTGCTATCAAAGACCTCTTTAAAGATCTTCCCCTAAAACTGGCACTCTGAATTTGGACTTCCAGCCTTTTAAGCAATGTTGTTGTTGTTGTTGTTGTTGTTGTTGTTGTTGTTGTTGTTAAGTGCCATCGAGTCACCTGTGACTCATAACGACCCTATGTACAGCGGCTCTGAAGCCTACCATGCCCTGAGCCAGTCTTACTGATTCCAACACACCTACCCCCATTTCATCCGGGGTCTTCCTCTCCTGCACTGTCCCTCCACCCTTCCGAGCATGATGTCCTTCCCCAAGGATTGGTCCCTCCTGATGAGATGGAACTTCAAAATCCTAGCCTCCAAGGAAAGACTTGGTTTTACCCTCTCCAAAACAGACCTATTTGTTTTCTTGGCAGTCGATGGTATTTTCAAGACTCTTCTCTAGCACCACAACTCAAAGGCATCATTTCGTCTGTCACCCTTAAGGTCACTGTCCAGCTCCCTGATGAATAGCAAGTAATTGTGAAGACCATGGTTTGGGTCAGGTGCACCTTAGTCTCTAGACTGACACTGTTGCTTCTCAGTACTCTGGAAAGGTCCCTGACAACAGATTTACCTAACTCCATAAGAAGATAAATTTCTGTTTATTAAAGCCATTCATTTGTGGTATTTTTATAGCAGCATTAGATAACTAAGACATACTCTGTCAGGTGTCCAAGGCTGTAAATCTTTATAGGAGGCAGCTGAGCATCTTCCCCCCCACCCCCACCCAAGGAGGTGCTGGTAGATTCCAACCACCAACACTTTGGTTGCTAGCCCAGCAGGTACCCGCACACACTCCAAAAGGGAGCTCTGGTGGCCTACGGGGTAGTTGTTTTGCACCTACCAGCTGCTATAAAGGGGAAAGATGTGAGATCTCTTCTCGTGCAATTTATAGCCTCTGGAACCCAGTGGAGTATCAGCTATAAGTCCGTTCTGACCCAACGGCAATGAGCCATTGGCAAAAATAATCCTTAATCCAGAGTCGTCGTCCAAGTGGACATGACACAGAGATAAAAAAAAAAAAAGATTAAAGTGCAACAATGAATGCCTTGAAACCCTAAGTCTCTGTAAACTTTCATTAAAATTAATAACTAACACACACACACACACACACACACACACACACACACAGATGAAGAAGGTCTCCACCATTCCTCATAGGCACTGCCTTGTCAACAGCAAAGCAGCATGTGCTCAAGGATTCTTCTGCATCTTCTGCAGAAGGAAGATGGGAGAACCAAAGCCTTTGCACTGTGGTGTTGGCTGAAAGTACTATCCCGTGGGATGCCAAAAGGACAGGCCAATCACTCTTGGAAGAAGCACATGCAGACGGCTCCTTAGAAGCCGGGATGGTGAAGGATGGTGAGATTTCATCCCACCTCCTGCAGGCATGCTCTCAGGAGGGGTCAGCACCTGGAGAAGGGCATCGCACTTGGTAAAGCCGAAGATCCACGGAAAAGAGGGAGACTTGCAACTAGGTAGGCATGCGCAGTGGCTGCCACAATGGGCTCAGGCTCATCTGGGATCGTGAGGAGGCCACGGGGTGAGGCAGGCTTTGTTCTGTTGCACTTGGGGTCACTGAGGCACAGTCAACTCCACAGCCCCTAACACCAGCAGCACTGGCTTCATTTCTCAGACTAAAGAAAGTGTCTGCGGTGTGATCACTTCATTGCTGCTGAGCCACAGATATTTTCTTTCTCTAACCTGGCTGGGGTCTGGAGATCAATTTTCTCATCATACTTGAGGTTGCTCCAGCGAGTCACAAAGTTGATGGATATGACCATGTGGGCCATTGAGAAACATGGTGACAGATAGCATTCTCTCTGCCCCTTGTATTCTGAGTCCAAGAACAGACAGTATGTTGATGCCTCCTGCTAATGTTGATGCCCAGTATGTCTGAGATGCTAGTTCTTTTTTTAAAAAA
>NW_006399931.1:1828805-1940331 GCF_000299155.1 Elephantulus edwardii | reverse complement strand
CGAGGGTCCCAAAGAATAGAATAAATTTATAATAAAGAGACAAACAGCCAGGAATGATATAGAGCAGAGAGCGTGAAAAACAGGGGGCCAACAGTTCCCATGACTGAAGGCCGAGATGCTAGTTCTTAAATCATCGCCAAGTAAACATTATTGACATCATTTGCAAAATGACAAAATTACAGGGCTGTGCCCACTGACTATTCCAACAGACTTGCTAGCTCTCAAGGCGTCTTCCCTTTTCTTCAAGCAGTGATTTAGCTAAAAGTTAATTACCAACCGTGAGTTCTCCCAGGGAACCAGCCCAGCAGTTTGAGTTGAGAAGGGGAAAAAAAAGAGGAATCAAGAAACTTGCTTTCAGTGCAGTAATTTCTTTTTTTTTTCCTTAGAAAAATAAAGAAACAGAAATAAGGCTAAAAGAGAATTCTGTAACAAAGGTTTTAAAAAAAAATATCTGTCACAAGTCAATTTCAAATCGTGTGAATATAACTGTGTTCTACAAGGTGTGAATAGATTTGCAATGGTTTTCCACTGAGCGTTTTTTAGTAGAGTCAAGTCACCAGTTTTTGTGTTCGCAGCTGAGTACATCAATCGTTTGCACTACCCAAGGACTCCATAATAATAGCAATAAGATAAGACGAAGAGAAAGACCTGCTGGGGCAAAAGCTAAGCCCCTGCTGTTAACCAAACAATGGTGGTGGTTCTTGTTATTGTTGGTGGTGATGTTGTCAAGTTTAGTACAACTCATGGTGACCCTACGAACAACAAATCTGAACCCTGTCCTATCCTGGGCCATCCTCATCATCCTTGACACACCAAACTCACTGCAGCAGTCACTGTGTTAATTCACTTGGTAGAGTCTTCCTCCCTTTCACCATCCCCCCACCTTTCTAAGCATGATATCTCTCTCCAAGGCATAGCCTCTCCTAACAACATGCCCAAAGTTTGTGAGATGAAACTGTCATCTTTGCCTTCAAGGAGCATGCTTGTTGTGCTTTCTCAAGACATATCTGTTTGGTTTTTATGTTCTTGGCAGTCCATGGGATACTCAGTACTCTTCCCCACCACCACAGCTCAAAGGCAACAATTCTTCTATCATTCTTATTCATTGTCCAATTCTCAGATGCATAGCAAATAATTGAAACAGGTACACCTTAGTCTTCAATCTGACATCATTGCTCCTCAGTAATTTGGAAAGGTCCCGTATTGCAGATTTTCCCAGCTCAATATGTCTCCTGATCTCCTGACTGCTGATACCAACAGTGTTAATTGTGGATCCAAGTAAGATGAAGTCCTTGACAAGTGTCTATCTTTTCTCCATCTGTGATGAGGTTGCCTATCAATCCAGTGACGAGGACTTTTGTTTTCTTGTTTTTGAGATGTATTCCATATTAAAGATAAGCTTTGACCTTCTACAGCAAGTGCTTCAAGGCCTCACTTTTAGTAAGGTGTGTCTCTGCATTACCTAGGTTGTTGATGAGTATCCCTCCAATCCTGATGCCACAATTCTTCTTCACAGAATCCAGCTTCTTAAATAATTATCCGAGATCCAAAAGGTAGGCAGTTCCAATCCCACAGCCGCTCCTCAGAAGAAAAGGCCTGAAATCTGCTCTCAAAAAGAGTACAGTCTGGGAAGCCTGACGGGGCAGTACTACTGTCATATAAAGTGGGTAGGCATTGGAATCAGTTGACGGCACACCTCACCTCAAAAAATAACAAGAATAGTAAGAATTCTCTGCAAGAAAAGCTCTTAGACCAAGTTGTGAGATAACAAGACCTTATTTAGTTTTCAAATGCATACAAGACACAAGAAACGGTAACCTGTGATTAAATCCAGAGCCTTTCAAATTCCTTTAAGCCTGTGAACGTACCATAAAATAAGAAACATTCTGGTGTTCACAGCTCAGCTCATCTGTAGTGAATTTGCCAATCCAGGAAGCAGGGAAGGGGATAAGCAGGTAGAGACACAGATAATCCCGCTCAAACTGATTAGAGTCCCTGCCACAAGCTTGTCCTTCACCTCCGAAGGTGCCCAGGGTGAAACAATGGCCCGTGAACACAGGCAAATGACAAGCAAATCTTAAACACACGAGAATGAAACCATTTTACAAATTACTCTACGTCGCCAAGTAAATTACTCTGGTCTCCTTAAGACAGCTGACAAGCAGAGGGATATGAGTCCATCTTGACCCTGTTCTGCGAGACTCCACGGCTCACACTTCCTACCGGGACCTACCGTCTCCTCAGAGCACAACATCGAGTGAAAGGCTGCAGGCTTTGTGGTATACACACTTTAGGGATAAAGTGATTCAAGCAAGGGCGACCCAACAAGTTCCAGACCATGTTGGGAATCAGCTGTGCATAATAATGGAATTTTAAAAAGATGTCATTCAACTACATGACCTATTGCCAAAAAGCCTAACCTTCTGAAAGGAAGAGGATTCCAGGGCTTGCTTAGTAGGGTTTGCGTCCTGGTTCAAATCCTGTCCTTAGACCTCTGTTTTGTAAATGGAAGTAAAATGGAAGTAGGGCAAATGTCTATCTTGTGGGATTGTAGAGAATTAAGTGAGCTAGCACGTGTAAAGCACTATGCACAGTATCTAGCACCTGTTGTTGTTACGCGTTGTCAAGCAGAAACTAATAAGCTGACCAGCCAGAGGGTTTTCAGAGGCTGTAAGTTACACAAGAAGAGAGTGCCCATCTTTTTCCCTTGGAGCAGCTGGTGGCTTTGAACCATCTGCCTTTGGGTTGACAACCCCTTACTCATAGATCACCAAAGCTCTCTAATTAGTTTTAGTACCAAGGAAATTCTATATCGGAGTCACTTGTCACTATTTCAAGTAGTACTAAAAGTGGGAGAGGCAGCCCTGCTGGGGGAGAAGGTTAAGAGTTGGGCAACTAGCTGCCAGATTGCTGTTCTGGCCCGCCCACTCTGCGGGAGAAGGAGGGGACAGCCCTGGAGGGTCGGTGGCTGGAAGCCAGCATCCACTCGACAGCGGTGAGTTTGGTCTTATAAAGGTGGGGGCTCCAGGAGGGTGGTATTTTACCTGGATGAGCACAGATGCTGGGAGACTCAGCATTTCTGAGAGCTTGGACCCAAAGTCCAGCCTGTCTAAGGACCAACACCAAGAGCTGGACCTTTCTATTAGCAACACCATGGAGTTTAGATCCTGGGTACCCCATGTTCTAAAGCTGTCCAGGTACCGTCCTTCAACTCCATGGATTCATTTGAAGGTAATATGTGGTAGTGTCATTCCTTGGGCATGTTGCTAGGAGAAGTTACTCCTTGGAGAAGGACATTATGCGTGGGAAGGTAGAGGGACAGTGAAGGAGAGGAAGACCCTCACCCAGATGGCTTGGCACAGTGGCTGCAATAATGGGCTCGAGCATGTCAGAGATGATGGGGTGGCACAGGACAGGAGAGGGCTCAGGTCTGTTGTTCATATGAGCCGCTATGAGTCGCAACAGACTTGCCAGCATTTAACAGCCACCACCACCTGTGGAGACCACCTTGGGTAAACCTTTACAGAAAATTGGAATCCAGTCAAGTCTTCCTGTAATAATATTATAAAACAGTTTTGGACAACTTGCAAAGCTGTCTAACATCCAACCAATAGCATTCAAAGCTCATTAAATATCTTGAGCCAGAAGTCCTCAGCCTTGGCTCTAACTCCTTGAAAAAATAGCTATTGACTGTACCCTCCCCCAAATCAACTAAACGTGATTAAGAGTGGCGTTAGAGAACAGTATCGAATACCCTCATTGCCAAAGCGCAGCCAGGATGGTCCTTAGAGGCAAGGATTGTGATACGTGTTTCACGCACTTTGGGTTGGCAGCACAGCTCCTTACCACTAGACCACTGAAGCTAACCGAAAGGTCAGCAGTTCAAATTCACCAGCTGCTTCTAGGAAGAAAGATGAGCCGTTTCCTCTCATAAATATTTACAGCCTCCAAAACCCAGTCGAGCCACTACGACAGAGCTTGCATAAAGTAGGTGGTGGCACCACAAGGGGGGCTTGGGGGGCTGGGTCACACGGGGTGGCCCCGTCAGAAGACTAACACTAAAATGACTTTAACGTTTTTGTGCTTTGCTTCAACAGAAACTGATTTTTTTTAATTAAAATATTCCTTTATAATAAGTATGCTTTCCTTAAGCCTAGCTTACATGTCTCAATAGACCTACAAAGCTAAAACTATATGTTAATTTACTTTTTTGAACCTTCAATCATAACTGTCATTATTATCCATCTACAATTACCCTTAAAACGTACATACTATTTTTTTTATTAATTTCAATGAACATCTACAGAGATTTCGGACTTCCATTCATTCATCGTTGCACTTTTCTCTCCGCCCACCCCCACCCCCAGTTCACTCCTCTCCTTGAAAAGCAAAAGAAAAACTCCTTCATTGGCACACAATCCCCCCGTACACTCCCACCCCCACCCCGAGTATACTCCACTCTGCAATCCTCATTTCAGACTCTTATGATAATCATAATGCCCTAAAATATATCACTTTTAAACTAGTCCCTCCCTCATCGGCTTCAATGTAGTAAACACAATTTATCCAGTTTTTCTCAGTCGTAATTACCCCCACTCTGATGTCAGCCTCATTCTACAACAGTGGCACCATATAGTATTTGTCCTTTTGTGACTGAGATATTTCACTCCATGCTATTTTTTTTATAGCAGGTGTTTTTATAGTTACTGATCCTGTCAAATTTCGGGGTATTTTGGCTACATTAACATGGTAACTGGTATCTGTGAGTCTAAGTCAAAACTTTTTAAAAAAATTATTTTAATTTATTATTTTGTGTGTGTACTGTCAAATTGGATCTGACTGGTACAGGAGAAAATTGCCCCTCGTTCTCCGGCAGAGCATCTGATGGGTTCGAACTGCATACCTCTGGGATTGCAGTGCAGCTTCTTGTCACTAGGCCACCAGAGCTCCCGCCAAAAACAATTTTTTACAATGAAGTAGCAATTAAAGGAATTCATCACTGCTGTCAGATTGATTCTGACTCACGTTGCCATTGTGGTGGTGGTTGTTGTTGTTGTGTTCCGTCCAGCCAACTGCAACTCAGAAACATTATGCACCATAGCTCTGAACCCTGCCCTCTCCTGAGCCAGTCCCGCTGCTTCCCACACGCCATCATGACTCCCTATTGGGTTTCCAAAGCTGTAAATCTTAATGAGAGGAGAATGTCCATCTTCTTCCCTTGAGGCTGCTGGTGGATTTAAACTGTTAGCTTTACAGTTAGAAGCCTGATATGTTACACACTTCCCCACCAGGGCTCCTTAAATACAGGAAAAGAAAGGTAATTTTTTTTTTTACAGTTCCCACTCAAAACTCAAATTATTAATAAGGCTGCAATTCAATGTAGAAAGATCTTAAAAAATAATTTTATTGTTTTTGTTGTTATTGTTGTTATGTGCCATCGAGTCGCTTGTGACTCATAGCGACCCTATGAACAACAGCCCTAAACTCTGCTCTATCCTGTGCCAATCGCACTGCCTCTGACACACCCATCCCAATTACCCCAGTCACTGAATCAATCCACCTCATAGAGGGCCTTTAAGCCTTTTACAGCTGTATCACATCCGGTATAAGTCCAAGGGTGGAGGAGTGATACCAATCCTAGTAACACCACTGGGCTTAAAAACGGAAAAACAAGTGAGTAGTAGGGAAGTCATCAACAACTAGGACCAAAAAAATCTTTTTTTCTTTTTCCTGCCTGAAACAAAATAATCAAATCAGGAGCCAGATAAATGGAAAGAAAAACATTCCTAGAACTTGACTCTCATAAAGGAAGCCCTTCCCAGCCTTCCAAAACGCCGCTGGAGTTGAAAAGTCGGAATGAACCCCTGATTCCATTGATGCACACGTCTAGTCTCGCCATTCCCCAAAGGCACTTTGCTTCCGAGACCTGGGCAGCTGCACAACATCTCCAGGTGGGTTGGAGTCTAGCGTCCCCAGTGGCCTCAGCATCACCAGAGAACTAGTTGAAAATTCAGGTTCTCAGGCACCACCTCAGACCAGGAAGCAGAATGCACAAGTTAGCAATTCTCCCTCGGCCTCTCAGTTCTCAGGAGAAAAGTAGGCGGCGTCTCGGGTGGATTCCCCAGCACCTGGGAGAGGTGGGGACCCTCTATGCCACTAGATCCAGATGTGTTCCCAGGAAAGGTGGAGCCACACGTGCAGAGGCCAAGTCACACACAGAGCTCTCCAGCATTCACACAACCCCGAAAGGGGCCTGCTCCTCAAGTCTGAACAACTGAACTTGAAAGGTGAATGAGCAGGGAAGCCAACACTGCTCAGGAAAATAGCCAGAAGTCACCAGCCAGCTTGCTTACCTTTGTGTCCTGGAGCTTTGGGAGAAGACAGGGCCAAGAGCAGGTAGCAAGCATCCTCCTGGGATGGGCTCAGAGCTGGACTGGCTCTCCGCACCAGAGGGGCGGAGTGGGTGGGCCCCCTGTCCCTCCCCCACGTGGCCAGAGCTCTGCAATTCCCACGTGACGTCCTCTGTGGCTGGTCATCCCTTCAGCACCAATAAGCAGCACCAAGGCCGCCAGGAACCCTTGCCATCTTTCCTCCTTCTAGTATCTTCTTAGAGAGTCACCAACCACTCACAAGCGTTTACATTTGGCAGCTATAATTTTCATCCTAAAACCTCTCTGTGGAGCTCAAGGATGGACCAAGGAGATTGAGACCACCTTTCACCTCGTGTGACGGGAGAACTTGCACCTTCAAAGAAATGATCTCTCTCTTTACAAATTCTAGACACTTAGATTGGACTCATTTATACTAAGTCTCTAAGTTCTGATGTCACCTTCTGATGCAGAAGCAGCAGCTGATATCCACCAGAAGTTCACAGGAGAAGGGCTCCCAACGTCAGGGTTAGCAGCCAGAGAAGGGCTAAAAACCTCCACCCTCAAGCCCCTCTCTGCTCTCATCTTAATCCTGATTCGTCCATGCAGACACTGCACGCAGCCCCCAAAACCCTCAAGATCTCAACAAGAAACCGTGTTGAAACAATCACACTTGGCCCTGGGTGCAACTGCTCTGGGCTCCTTCCTGCTTTGTTTCCATCATACACAGAAAACATTTTTTTCCCCCTGTGGCCTGGCCTGGGCTGAGGCAGATTCTGCATCCTGCATCGGGAGGAAATTGATTAATGTGAATGTTTTAGCTGTGGTTGTTGTTTGTGTATAAACTTTTGTTAAAACAAGTACGGCAGAATAAATGACCTTTATGTAGACACCTATTAAGGCCCTAAAAGGCTTGGCTACATTCAGTCCAGACGCGAACACATAACCGGGAAACAATAAAGGGATCAGCAGCTGCAGGGGTTGAATTGAATTCTTCAACAATAGAAAAGTTTTTCAGACCCAAATACCAGCAATCAAAGAGAATTTTTGCAGATAATCCAAGAGAAAGAAAATAATAAGGGGGAAAAAAAGATGCTAGCCAATTTTGCACCAGTTAGCATAAGGTGGCCATCTGAAACACGTCAGCTTAAGAGCAAACCCAACTGCCATTCTTTTGCACAACTGCAGTATTCAGAACTGTTTCCCCCAAATAATCCCAGATGGCATGCCACAAAATTTCAATTCATTTTAAAAGCTTTCTTTGCCGTTATTATGTGATTGAAAGTGCAAAAGCAAGTTGCCATTCTCATGGCATTATTTGCATTGGCTATTATCCCCTAAAATCCCCTTTAAACAGCTACATTGTCAACCCATAGGCCTCATTTAGAACTACAAAAAAGCCCAGATTAATTCGATCAAAGAAAGAGGCAAGTACAAAATGCACTTTTCAAACTGTATCAGAGTGGGTTCGCTTTACAGATAGCTTCGGGGCAAGCACCGCGCAGCAAAGAAAGGCCCGCATAAAGGTTGGTTACCAAGCGAAATAACTCGGTTTGGCTCCCTCTCTGATTTATTGGAGCATCTCGAGGC
Source organism: Elephantulus edwardii (assembly GCF_000299155.1). Taxonomy (NCBI): domain Eukaryota; kingdom Metazoa; phylum Chordata; class Mammalia; order Macroscelidea; family Macroscelididae; genus Elephantulus; species Elephantulus edwardii. The sequence goes on along the minus strand of NW_006399931.1, from coordinate 1,932,373 downwards.
GCCCATCGCCAATTAAAAATTCGAGGGAAATATATTTAAATATAAATGCTGCCACAGGCCCCCACAAATTATAGCATCGCGTTCGCACCCTTGGCCGCCAGCCACCCTTCTCAGAAGGCAGTTAGTCGGACGCCTCGCCCAGAAACCTGGTTAGCAGGACCCGGAGTTAAACCAAAGTACTTTGCACTTGTCAAAATTTGTTATCTGCCTTTTCCAACCCTCCTGCCACCTCCCCAGAGGAGCAGTTTTAAGTCACCACAAGAAACTAAGAGCTGGAAGACAAAAGCAAACGAAACTGAGAGGCCGGCGTTTCTTTTTTACCAAAACAAAACCATGCTAAGATTGCGATGGAATTGTGAGGTTACAAGCGCGGGTCGACCCGGTGCTCTACAAGTGTCTGTCTGTCGCGTGGTCGGTTGGCTGGTCTCAGTCTCACCTGCTGGAGGGGCAGATGGGAGAGCCAAGCTGGGTTTGGGTGTCCAAGGGGCGCCCCAAGAGTGTCCTAGGCGCAGAGAGCAGCGTCCATGCGTCTCCACCCGAGCGAATGCGCCCCCCTGCCTCCCGCCGGCTCCTCTCGCTCTGCGCCGGCCCTGTTCCGTTCAGCGGCTGCTTTTGTGAGCCGAGAGCATTTTCCTGAGCAGGGAACGGCCGCACAAAGGTGGGGCCCCAGGACCTGCGCGCCAAGAAGTGCTACCGCCTCCGAAGCAGCGCGCGGAAGGAGCCAAACGCGCGCAGCTGCGACGAATTGGGGATTCCTGCAGGAGGGAGGCCCCGGGGGCTCCGGGGAGGATAACCCCGCCAAACAAAAGAGCATCCTGCTGCTCACCCGCACCCCATTTAAGACTTAGAAGGGGCACGCTCCAAGGGGCCCCGGTGGGGCCACACCAGGCCCGGACACGTTGAGCTGGAAACGAGCTAACACTGATATATGCAGCGAAACGTAGCTGACTCACCAGCAGGTTTTCAGAGTAAGTAAACCCCATGGGAGGAGACTGCCAACTCTCTCCTCCGCTGAGCTGTTGATGGATTCGAACCACGTAGGTTTGTGTTTGCAGCGCAGCTCCTTACCGCTAAAACCACCAGAGCTCCCTAAAGTCTTCAAATTGCACATAGATGATGTTCACACTCCCTGCAGTCACCCTGAGATTGTCACAGGGCCCGTTTCCACTCTTGGCGACCTGCTGTGACAGAGTGGAACTCATAGTTTAGTTGGCTGTTGTCAGAAAGCATAAACAAATAATGCAGATTAGAAATCAAAAGTCGTTATTGCTGCGGAGAAGGGAGACACTCACAGTTGATCCTCCAGCGAGTGTTCAGGAGGGTGAAATCGCATGAGAGGAAACTGCTTGTCTTTTTCTCACGGAGAGACTGGTGGACTTGAACTGTCAGAGAGGGTGCCATGTTTTATGTAACAGCGCATCTCTGAACCCACTACACCACCAGAGCCCCCTGCAAACTGGAAATACTACTCCATAATCTGACATCCTAAGAAGAAGAAGAATGGTGAGTGAATACAGATTGTTATGAATGCCAGATCTAAATAATGACCAGAAAGATAATTTTGCAGAAGGAAAGATAGAGATTTATTCAAGAATAAGAAGTTCTCCCCACTGAAAAAAATAAGCAAAGTCATAATTGTTGTTGCGTACCATCAAGTCAGAATGAGCCAAAGCAGACCCTCGGCCAGGTTTTCAGAGGCAGGTTGCCCATCCTTCGCCCACAGAGCAGCGGGTGGTCTCGCCCGTCGTACCTTCGGAATTGTAGTGCAGCTTCTTGCCACTAGGCCACCAGAGCTCCCTAACATGATAGATGGAGAAAAGATTGAAGTTGGCAGCGATTTTATCTTGATTGAATCCACAGTCGAGACCATTGGGACCAGCAGTCAGGAGATCAGGAGACATATTTTGCATTGGGCAAATCTGATGTCAGACACCTCTGAACAGCAATGGTGTCACTTTGAAGACTAAGGTGCATCTGATTAAGGCCATTTTTTTTTCAATCACTTACCATGAGTCTGAAAGCTGAACAAATAATAGGGATGACAGAACAAGAGCTGATGCCTTTGAGCTGTAGTGTCAGAGAGGGGTTCTAATAACCCATAGACTGCCAAGAAGCAAACAGATATGTCTTGGAGAGGGTACAGCCATAACACTCCTTGGAGGCAAAGATGACAAAACATCATCTCACATACTTTCGACACGTTGTCAGGAGAGAGACATCATGCTTAGAAAGGTGGAAAGTCAGAGAAAGAGAGGAAGACCCCCACCAGGTGGATTGACAGTCACCGCAGTAATGGGCTCAAACGTTCCAGAGATGATGAGGATGACACGGAATCTGCTGATCGTTAGGAGTTGCACTTGACTCTACAGCACTCATAACAACAGAAAAAGGGAATAGATTTATTATTTATTATAATGACTTATTATTTATTCTTTTATTATAGAATAATGAAATCCTGCAGAAGCAGAAAACAAAAGTCTCGAGAAGAGTACCAAGCAACAGCTGTTTCCTCATGAGGAAAGACGTTTTTTCAGGAGGGAAAGGAGGTATGTTTGCACAGCTTGCATCTGCAACTCTTGTTCTTCCACTGTGTGGTTCAACTTCAAGGTGGACCTAGGTGCAAAGTAACACGGTGATAGTAGCAAGACTCATTATGGGATGTTAGCACATGTGTGTTCACTCTGGCCTCTGGTTTAAGTCCTGCTGCCATCTGTGAGCTGCCATTTAAAGTCATGGCTGGGTCAGAGAACTCCTTGGTGCTCATGCATGTCAGCCAGTTTCACCCAGTCTTGTCTGACGAAAAACACCTTAGTTCTATGCTGTCTTTAGATGTTAACATAATATCCATTAGATGTAAAGACAATGTACCATTTCAACATCAGGTCCTTGATGTTTTTCATAAATTTATGTCTTAGCAAATGCTTAGCTAGCTGTATGTCATTAAGTGTACATCAGCCAGAATGCTAGAAGGTCAAAGTGTGCACACTTTGTATCCTTTGACATTTCTTTCTTAATTCCTTAGATCATATAAATTGGGTCTTTTCTTTTCTTCTCCTTACCCTCCAGATTGTCTAGATCATGTAAGCAGTTTCTTTTGACATCTCCTTTTATCTTCCTCGAGCCTAGATGAACATAATGGACAAGAAAGAATTGGATTCAGTGAAGGAAAATTTTTCCTTTCTCCCAAATCTTCTCAACAAACCATTTGGAATCTTCCCAGTCACTGATGGGCCTAACTGACACTAACACGGCACAGAGCAAAAGAGCTAGGATTTTTGAGATCTGCAAAAGCCCTGCAGTAAGTGGCTGCAAACATAAACCTAGAGCGAGAAGGAGGAAGACAAGCACATCTGCAGCACTTTTTTAAAAATTTCATTTCATTGTGATTTTAACAAATATTTACAGGAAAGTTTTATTTTTTTTCATTCATTGTTGTACAATTTCCTCTCTGCCCCTTCCTGCTGTTAGGGACCTCTCAAAGGTACTCAGGAGCAACAGTGTCTCTCTGGAGACTAAGGTGCGCCTGATACAGGCCATGGTATTTGCAATCGCTTGTTATGCATCAGAGAGTTGGACAATGACTAGGGAGGACAGAAGGAGAGTGGATGCTTTTGAGCTGTGGTGCTGGAGAAGGGTACTGAATGTACCATGGACTGCCAGGAAAACAAACAGATTCATCTTGGAGAGGATTAAACCAAGCTACTCCTTGGAGGCAAGGATTCTGGGGCTTCGTCTGACATACTTTGGACATGTTGCCAGGAGGGACGGGTCCTTGGAGAGGGACATCATGCTTGGGAGGGTGGAGGGACAGCGCAGGAGGGGAAGACCCTCTATGAGATGGATTGATTCAGTGACTGGGGTAATCGGGATGGGTGTGTCAGAGGTGGTGCGGTTGGCGCAGGATAGAGCAGGGTTTAGGGCTGTTGTGCATAGGGTCGCTATGAGTCGGAAACGACTCGACGGCACATAACAACAACAACAACAACAACATTTTCTTCCCTCCCTCCTGCCTCCGCCAGCCCACCCAGCAATGCACCCCTTGTTTCAGATTGTTGTCTATGTATAATGCATAATCATACATTCCTTTCAGACAATTCTTCCCCATCTGTTCTACTGCAGTCTTCATGATCTATTCACTCTTTTCCACCCCACCCCATCTATCTTATTTATAACAGCAGTGTTATACAGCATTTGTCCTTTTGTTACTGAGGTATTTCACTCAGCATAATGTCCCCTAGACTCCTCCATGTTGTGTAATGCTTTATGAGTTCGTTGTTTCTCTATGCTGCAGAATATTCCATTGTGTGAATGTACCATTGTTTTTCCATCACTTTGTTTGTTGTTGGTCATTTGGGTAGTTTCCATCTCTTTGCTATTGTAACTAATGCAGTAATAAACATGGGTATGCATACCTCTGTTTGAGCCATGGCTCTGGTTTCTTTAAGCTATATTCCCAGTAGTGGAATTGCTGGGTCAAATGGTATGTCCATTTCCAACTTTTTGAAAAAGCACTAGGTGGCATTCCATAGTGGCTGTACCAGCACTGCCACCAGCAGTGAATAAGAGTGCCAATCTCTCTACAACCACACCAGCATTTTTCATTTGTTGTCCTGTTGAACTTTGCCGTTGTTGGGGTGAGATGATATCTCATAGTTGTTTTGACTTCCATCTCTCTAAAGCTAGGGATTTGGAACATTTTTTCATTTGTGTGTTTGCCATCTGAATGTCTTCTTCAATGAAGTATATATCTTGTGCCCATTTCATGATTGAGTTGTTTACCTTTTTCTTGTTGAGGTGCTGGAGTATTCTATAAATTTTAGACATAAGTCCCTTATCAGATATGTCATTGTCAGTTTTTTTCCCCCAAGTCTGTGGGTTTTCTTCTTACCCTGTTAGAGGAGCTTTTTGATGTGCATAGGGATTTGATTCTTAGAAGGTCCCATTCATCTATTTTATTCTTTACTGGTTATAGGTCATCTTCAGCATTTATGAGGCAAATTATGTCACCATAAAAATGTTGACCCAGAGTAACCAACTAGAAATTAGAATATTTCCTGTGACTTTTTAAGTAGATATGCTCTCACAGGAGCTTAGATGAAAACAGAGCACTTACCTTTGATGATAAATTGTTGTTTGATGCTAAGTCAAGGACCTTCAAGGCAAAGCAAAAAAGAATGTTCAGCAATTCACCTGACCAGTGCTGCGCTTCAGAAACCCTGGGCGATTCCACCAGGGCTCACAAAGATATTGCTTGAGGCAAACTGAAGTGAGAGAAAGAACCACGGTATACACCTACCCTTCAATTACTAATAAGTTCTTTGTCCAACCTTTCACATATGACAATAGTGAAAAATGTATCTATCAACATTGCACATTACCCACGTATGACTGGCAGCTGTGAATGCTGAGATTGACGTTGTCTGTGATGGTGAAGCGTGTGTGTAAATTTGGCTGCACCATGAATTCGCAGTTATGTGTGATGAAATTGGCTGTTATGCAATGCTATAATTTGGTAACTGTGTAGTAATGTAGTTATCCTCCATTTTTGTGACCTGATGTGAGCATCTTCTATCATCACAGAAAAAGGTTTTTTTTCCCTTCTAGCCCTATCTGGTGGCACAGTCTGTAGGGGGTTGTGCTGTTAACCCTAAGGTGGTGTCTCTGGCAGTCTGAACCTTCTGGCGGCTCCAGGGGAGAAAGATGGGAAACTTTCTCCCTTGTGATTTACGGCTTCCTGAAAACCCACTCCAGAGTCAGCTATGGGTTAGTTCTGACTCGACAGGAAAAAATTTGAGTTTTAAGTTTATCTCCATACATGTTACAAATATAGTTATAAAAGGTGTTCTATTGCTCTGGTGGTTCAGTGGAGAGAAGCTTATTGCCAACCCTAATGTACACAGTTCAAATCTACCAGTATTTCCACAGAAGAACGAGGGACAATCTCCTCCTTTGTGATTTGTTTGTTTGTTGGGGTTTTTTTATTTATTATTAATTTTAATGAAAGTTTACAGAAACTTTGGATTTTCATTCATGATTGTTGCACTTCTCCTTTGTGATTTAAAGCCTCCGAAAACCCATTGGAGGGTCAGCTATGAGTCTATCCCAACTTGACAGCACATAACAAATACAAATATAAATATAAATATATATATATATATACATAAATTCCTGGTTTTGTTGATATGTTTACTATATATTTTAATGTTCATATGCTTAATACTTTAATAAATGTTGATAATCGTAGAGGGGCTTCAGGCCTTTTGTTCCTAGGGTTGTTATGAGTAGTGATAAACTCGAAGGCAATCAACAACAAGAACGTTTAATATATCCCAACAGTGCAAAATTGCAGCACACTAACTGCAGTTGATAATTCTGGAAATTGACATTCCACCAAAAGTAAATATGGATTCTGTGTAGTCCATACATGAATGAGAAAATTCTTGTGACACTAAATAATTCAACAAATTAGCTGCAGAAATGGTTCTTCAATTTCTTCATCCACATGCATGATGTAAGACCTAATCCACCAGTCGCTCTGAGAGAGAAAGATGGGCAATCTCCTCCCGTGCTATTTGTTGTCGTTGTTGTTGTGCAGTGCCGTCGAGTTGACTATGACTCATAGCAGCCCTGCGTACAGCAGATCTACGCTCTGTCCTATCCTGTGCCATCCTCCTCATCTCTGAAATACGTAAGCCCATTTTGCAGTCACTGTGTCAATCCGTCTCGTTGAGGGTCTTCCTCTTTTGCCAACTCTCCACCTTTCCAAACATGGTGTCCCTTTCCAATGAATAGCCTCTCCCAACAACCTGCCCAAAGTATGAGACAAAGCTTCACCATCTTTGCTTCCAAGGAGCCCTCTGGCTGCCGTTTTTTCAAGACGTATCTGTTTTCTTCTTTTGTCACTTCAGTCTGGACTCTGATCTCACCTGTGACCCGGTTATGGCTATGCCGGGGAATCCACAATAGGATATTCAGTATTCTTCTCCAACACCACAGTTCAGAGGCATCAATTCTTCTTCTGTCATCCTTAGTCATGATCCAGCTTTCTCAGGTGCAAGTGACTGAAAACCCAACTCTTTGTGGCCTGAATCAGGCACAACTTAGTCTTCAAGACTTACTACGTTGCTCCTCAGTATTTTGGAGAGGCCCCGGACAGAAGACTTGCCCAATGCAATACATCTCCTGATCTCCTGATTCCTGATGCCTACGGTGTTGATCCAAGTGAGATGAAATTGTTGACAGTTTCAACCTTCTCTCCCTCTGATGTTGTCTAGCAGTCCAGAGGTAAGACTTTCTTTTTATAGCTTTGGAAACTTGCTAGGAAATGAGCTAAGAGGCAGTTCTGGTTTTCTGGTAACCAGAGAGACAGAATCATATCAAGACGTTATTACCATATTCCTTGCTCTTTGTTTGAAGTTCTACCTTCTAATTCTGGCTCTGCTTCTAACTAGCAGGATGACCCTAGGCTAGTCATTTCCCTCTCTAGATCTTTCTTTCCTCATCTATAAGATGAGAAGGTGAAGCTCAATAATCTTCCATGGGAGTATCAAAGAGCGATGGTGATAGCACACCCTGGAGAATGCATACAATAGCAACACAATGACTCTAAGATGTTTGTCTAAAGTTGTGTGTTTTCTATTACAGAGGACAGGCTCAGAAGCTTCTCTTTAGCTTCCTAGAAGATCCTGGTCATCTCTGTACTTCACAAACGTACCAAATGCAATGCATTCAATTCCAAAGTTTCAGCCATGAAGTTGAGCCATGAAGCTTTCAGCCATTTACTGAACCAAATAGTCCAAAATTACCTCCGTGCACTACAGCTCCACAAAGTTAACCTTCTAAAGATTGCCTTTTTGTTTCCATTGTTCAGATGGAAAAACCAAAATCTTTTTTAAAAAAGGAAAAAGTTCCACGTTTATGGAAAAGGAGTGAAAGAGAAGTAAAACGTAATAAATGGATAAATTGGATGATTGGAAAAGCAAGATATAATGTATTGCTCAGACATTGTAATTAATTAATTGAACTCATATAATCATATAAGTGTGTAGATGAAATTGTAATTGCATTGATATAAGACAAAATGTGTATGAATGAGCAAATGAAAAGCCAATTTGATTTGCAGACTTTTCCTCAAAAAAATCATTTACAATTATCTCTTAGGTATTTTGTATTTATAGAGAAGTCTTGCCTTAGTTGTAAATACCTCACTACTGTTATGTTTTGTTATGTTCCATGTGTCAAAGCAACTCAGAACTGACCCTCCAGCAGGTTATCAGAAGTGTAAATCACATGGGAGGAGATTGCCAATCTCTTTCTTGAGGAGCAGTCGGTGAATTTTAACTACCTACCTTTAGGTTGGCAGCACAATTCTTTACCACCACCTCTCCAGAACTCCCGAATACCTCACTGCCTGCTCTCACATCGATGCATTCACTATATTTCTTGAATACCACATCTGTGGGGATGGCACAGGATAGTGTTTTCTTCTATTTCACTCAGCGTCACTATGGGTCTGAACCAAGTCGATGAAACCTAACAAAAACAACATTGGTACTAAGCACTATTTAAGCTGCAGGAAATGCAAGGGTGACCTATGCAGGCAGAGTCTCAACTCTCCTGGAGGCCACACTCTATGTGTGGAAGCCGAGGTGGAACAGGAAGCAGGGGAGACTATGAGAAATAGGAAGATGTGTTAGATGCTAGGTAGAATGATTAGTTGGGCCGTCATGAAAGGACTCTTGGAGACGGCATTTAGACAGTGCTGTGACTCACACGAGCCAGATGTGTATAAAACAGGGAGAAGACCATTCTGGTTGGAGACAAAAGCTTGTGAAAAACCCAAAATACATGAGAGCTTCAAAGAACAGAAAGAAAACCAATGTGGCTCAAATCTAACAGCAGTGGACGAGGCAACTGGTGTGAGAGACAGAGAAGCGAGGAGGAACCAGACTGCACTGGGTCTTGGGCCATTTACAGGAGGGAACATAGCGGTGCGCTTTAAAGGGTTGTTATTGGGTTAAGTTTAGGTGACAGAGTCGCCTCGGGGTGACTTGAGATGACAAAGTAGAACTGCTTTGTGGGCTTTTCTTGTCTGTGATCTTCATGAATGCAGATATCCAGTTCTTTCTCCCAAGAAGCTTCCGAGAGGGCTTGACCTGCCAGTCGCAGCACTTAACAGCTTATTGTCATTAGATCACTTGTTGCTACTGTTCCATTCCTTTGAGTCAGGTCTGATCCATAGCTGAGCCTCTATCAGGTTTACACCGGTTATAAATTCCATGGGAGGAAATTTCCCACCTTTCTTTTCTTTTTTAATTGAGATTTAAATGACAGTTTATAGAGAACTTGGGTTTCCATTCATTCATTGTTGCACATTTTCCCCCAGTTCACTTTTGTCTTTGAAAAATAAAAAAAAAAAAAAATTCTTTCATTGTTGTAAAATTCCCTTCCCCCACCCAGCCCATTTTACTATGCAGCTCTTATGCGGATAATATCCAATCATACATTCCTCTTAAGCAGTTCTATTCCTCATCTGTTTCAATGCAGTGTACCCGTCTTTCTTGCATGGCGAACTGGTGGGTTTGAACTGTGTGCCTTGGGATGGCAACACAGCTCCTTACCACTACGCCACCAGAGCATCCACCTGTGCCACTAAACTCTTTTAAACAAGATATTTTTAAAATATTTTTCCCTCCACATATAATGTGCCCATATAAAAAAACATGCACATTTTTACAACACACATAGCAAGCAAAGGAAGGAGCGCTAGTGGCCTAGTGGTTAAGAAGTTGCCCCATAATCCCAAAGGCACCTACTTGAAATCCACCATGTTCATGGGAGAAGGATGGGCAATTCCTTCCATGTGGTTTGTTGTAATTGTTGCCGTGTGCCGCTGAGTCAGAACTGGCCCATAGCTGACTGTCCAGAAGGTTTTGAGAGGCAGTTAATCACAGAGGTTCTCTGAAGGAGAAAGATGGGCAATTTCCTTCCGTGCGATTCGCAGTCTCTGAAAATTCACTGGAGGGTCAGCTATGAGTCAGTTGCAACTTGACAGCATGCAACAACAACAACAACAACAACAACTGTGTTAAGTTTTTGAATGATCAAGCTTCTACTATGTTTTATGTAGGGTTAGCACCACACACACAAAAAAATCTTAATCTAACAGTAGCTCAAACAAGTGAGAACCCTGTTTAATCTAGAAGAAATCAGTAAGAGCGTCCATGGTTTGGTTTGCGGGGTGCTCTACTATTAAACAGACCTAGGATCCAGCATCTTTCAGCTCACTCTTCTGCACCCATCAAAACAAAGCAAGCCTATTGTTGCCCAAGGACTCCAACTCACAGCAACCCTTCAGGAGACAGTAGAACAGCCAAGTTCCACTTGGGACATCAAAAGCCATACTTTTTTTTTAATTAACTGAATTTAAAATTGTATTGCCCATTTCCCACCCATCTAACAAACAGAAATAACAGAGCCCCAAAACAAAGCATAAGGGGGGGAATGCCTCAACATTTAGATCCTCTAAGCATTTATCTATTTGTATTTATTTATTTAAGGAGCTCTGGTGGCCTAGTGGCAAGACGCTGCCCTGCAATCCCAAAGGCATGCAGTTTAAATCCACCAGCTGCTCCGTGGGAGAAAGATGGGCATCTCCTCCCGGGCAACTAACCACTTCTGAAAACCCACCAGAGGGTCAGCTATGGTTTGGTTCTGACCCGATGGTTACATAAAAACAACACACTTTTATAAGGTTCTTCTAGTGGCCGAGTGGTAAGGAGTTATGCTGCCAACCCAAAGGGATGTGGTTCTAACCCGCCAGCTGCAGTGCTCCCGTGCGATTTACACCCTCTGAAAACCTGCTGGAGGGCCAGTTAGGGGCCTATTTCAACTCAGTGGTAATCAATACCAACCACCGACCAAAGCAGACTACCTCATCTTGTCTTTTCTGTTTTGCAGAGTGGCTAGTGGGCTTTTGAAAAGCAACTGAAAACTTAACCTCTGAAGCCTTGACCCAAAGGAGCTGTCCGTGATTGCAGTAAGCTTGCTATGCGTAGAACTGACTCAGCATCACGCACTAACAACATATTGGTGCTGTGTAATCATACCTGCAGTTACTTAACCCTAAAATTTAAAAAAAAAAAATCTTGTGTGAATATTTCTAGATATTGATGTTTTAAAAAATTACACAAAGATTCAACTTTGTGAAATAAAAATCCACATTTTTCATGAGATTTTGAAGGGGGAAAGAGAGAAGAGTACTATCCTTCACCGACACCTACAGTGTGCTGACCACAGGACCCTTGTACGTTCTATCTTGTCTACAGCCTGCCACTGGTTTGTTGTGGGGAGCTTAACTTCCTTTCCATAACAGATAGGATGAGCTAAATTTGATGCAGTTGAAAAGAAAATGTGATGATGTTTTACAAGGAGAGAGGGAACTCATGCATGGATTTCTATAGGTCAAAGCCAAGCACATGGCCATGCCTAACTTGATGCAGGTAGCCAAGGGCATAGGAGGAGAACTGGAAACATTGGTGGCCAATATACCAAAACCAAGCCAGGCAACATCAGATCAATCCAGACCCCTGGAGACACTATTTCGAAGAAGAGGCATGCTATATATAGTTTTTCAGTGTATGTGATCTTTCAGAATTAGATAGCTACCCAGGCCTGTTTTCCTAGGTTCTTCCAAGGCCTCTAGGTGGATTCAAACTACCAACCTTTAGGTTAATGGCAAAGTATTTAGCTACCCGTACCATTCAGGGGCTCCATTTGAAAACCGACCTCCAGGGTTAGAAAGAAGTTCCTTGCAGCCAGGAGCCGTCTAACTAGCTTAGTATCCAGCATCTGGCATCCACCCCTACCCAGCCCAAGAGCCAAAGTGTTAAATTGTTTACTAAATGGAAGTTTACAAACACCCCCAGGAACCCCAGTGATCTTTCTGGAATCACTCCTCCCCTTGAACAATGGGAATGCACACAGCATGTCTTTCTAAAACTCATCAAAGTGAGGAAAACCTAAGAAACGCCCAGCACTCCTTCCCGCCCCATTGCTTTGAGCCGCAGACTCGCACAGCGCGGAGGGCGAGCAGGCCGTGCAGCCGGGCACCCCCTAGCGGAGAAGGGCTGCGCACAGCGGGCGCTCGCGGACCCCCGCTCTGCGTTCAATCGGCCCTTTTACAAGCCATCATCGCAAACCTTGTTAGGGGAATTAGGTTTTCAGATGATTAGGCTATATATCAGACTAATCACTCTCGCTTTTATGAAGAATAAAGTGCACCACACAGCTGGCGTATTTATTAGAGATTGTCGACTCAGTCATTTAAGCCGTGCTGTTTACGTAAGGCCCTAATTACTGCCGGGGATTTGTACAGTGAGGGCGCGTTAATGGCCTTTCCTGTCATATCTTCTCTGTAATGCGCTGACTTCTGAGAGCATCCTCTTCCCTAATTACCTAAAAAAAAAACAAAAAAAAAAAAAAACCAAACACCCAAAGCACTGTGTTAAGGAAAAACAGGGGACAGCATAACCATGAGTCAAAACCACCTAATTAAGACAAGAGGGCCAGGCTGACTTGGGAGCCGCCTAGAAACGCACTCCTGGTCATTACTGGATGTCTCAAAAACAAACTGCGCATGAATACACGAGAAAATAACCTGTGCTCTGCATCCAAGCACCTTCATCAGTGGAGTCCTGAGCCCCTGGACCTTCTCATCTTTGACAATGGAATGCTGGAAGGTGTTCCTTCTACTCCCCCTTTAGAAATATGTCTCAGTCACAAAAGGACAAATATTGCATAGGGCCACTGTTGTAAAACGGGACTGACATCACGGTTGAGGGAAGACAGAAAAGGAATAGAGGAATGATGTGTATTGCATTGAAACAGATGAAGGAAAGAACTGTTTAAAAGGGATATATGAATGGGTATTCTTGTCATTACAAGTCCAGAGTAAAAGCTGCATAGTGCAGTGAACTTGGGGGAGGGATTGCATAACAGTGAAAGAGTTTTTCTTTTTCTTTCCAAGGCGGAGAGTGACTTGGGGAGGAGGGGTTGGGCAGGGAGAAAAGTGCAACAATGAATGACTGGAAACCCTAAGTCTCTGCAAACTCTCATTAAAATTAATAAATAAAATTTAACAAAGAGATTAAATTTTTTAAAAAAAAATAAGTAAATCTTGGTGCTTCCCATCCTACTTCTCACAATTCCAGTCTACTTCTGCATCTATAAGCACTTGAATTAGAAAGCCAACACTGAAACTATTGCCCTGAGATCAATTCTTTTTATTATTGTGTGTGTGTGTGTGTATGCCATCAAATCAGATCTGACTAGTACCAGATTGTCCCTCCTTCTCCAGCAGAGTAGCTGCTGGATTCGAACCGTGTGCCTCTGGGATTACAGTGCAGCTTCTTGCCACTAGGCCACCAGAGCTCCCGAGATCAATTTTTAATCTTCAACCAAAACAACTCCCCAAAGCCTTCCTAAAATCATATGATAGTTTAGGTAAACGAGTGAAGACTTCTGCCTAGAGCAAAATGCGCTTTTTAAGATCTACCAGCGAACAAAATAGAAAATTAAATAGTACCTTCAGGCAGCAGGAAGCTTATTTATATTAATAGAGGAAGAACAACTTGGGAAAGGAGGGTGAAGTGATTGCACAATTCAAAAAACTGTAAAAATTTTCACTGTAAAAACTGTTAAGTTGCTGTCTTCTGCTGTGTGTCTTCTCAGAAAAAGTTTTTTTAAAAAGAAAAAAAAGAAAGAAAGAAACCTTAAAAAGTGATCCTGGAGGGGACAGGGCGATTGTATACCAATCAAGGAATTTTTCTTTCACTTTTCAAAGAGAAGAGCTAACTGGAGGGGAGAGGGGTGGACAGGGAGAAAAGTGCCAACAATGAATGAAAGGAAATCCAAAATCTCTGTAAATGTTCATTAAAATTAATAGGGGGGAAAAAGTGATCCTTGGTCCATTATAAACTTTTGATCTCTTCGGGTTCATGGATGTGTTTGCTAGTTTGGACTCGGACTTAAAGGATTTAATGTAAGGAAGCCAAGGGCAGAGACACAGGAATGAAGGTCATAAAACAGAACCTTTTGCAAAAAGGTTGGTAGTTCAAACTCACCCAGAGATGCTTCAGATAGTCGATTAGACAGGGGTTCTGGGCTCCTAGCCAGCTGGAGAGCGCCAAGAGAAAGCGAGAGGATATTAGAACTGAGAAGAGAGAGCCAGGTCAACGAGTGGGCCACGGAAAGACTGGGTTTTCTGTTTGCTTAAAACCATTTGCCACCAAGTCAGTTCCCACTAATGAGGATCCCGCAAGTCTCGGAGTAGAATTGTGCTTGCTGGGTTTGAGTTGCTGATTTTTTTACTTCTTTCTCCCGGAAACAGTTTACCAGGTCTTTTTTCCAAGGTGCCCCTGGATGGCCTTAAATACCCAACCTTTCATTTAGCATGTTAAACATGTGCACCATCCAGAAATAGATTTTTCCATTTAGGAGGCTCGAAAGCGCTCAGTGGGCATGAGAGTGAAACACGGTGAACAGAGAGGGCAGCCCTTCAGTCAGGACTAAAAACAAAAGGCGTGAAGCCAAACAATCTGGAAGAAGCTATCAAATATGTCAGAATTTTGCTTCAAATTTTGTGTCTTATACTCCTCGTGCACTGTACTAAAAGTTAATGTGGACAAATTTTGCTAGTCAAGTGATTGGGTAATTCCTACACTCCCAATAATCATATTTCTCTGAAGTTTTACTTTACTTCCTTCAAAACTGCTAAATAGCTACCTTATAAATCCTAACAAAAACACTGCATGAATTCTTCATTTGGAAGATGAAGAATGAGACTGTAATTGCAGCCAATGAAAGAGATAGATCAATTAAGAGCTTGGAATGTGCTGAGTCTGAAGTGCCTGGTCCCCAGATGGAAACAGTCTTAGTACATGAGGCGGGGCCCAAGGGAGAGGCACCAACTGGCATATGGCTTTGGGAGTCATCTGGATGGGTGACAATTAAAGCAAGGAAACTGGGTGTTTAGCCAAGAGACTCATAGGGAAAAAAGAAGAGAAGGGGTTCCTGTTTAGCACAAATGGTTAAGAACATGACAAAAGGTTGGAGATTCAAAGCTCGTGGAAGCACCGTGGAGGACAGGTCGAGTGATCTGCTTCTGATTGGTCACATCCTTGAAAGCCCTGTGGAGTAGTTCTCCAGCAGATCCAGAACCCAAGTGAACAGCAACAGTTTTTAGTTGCGTATATGGGGGGGAAGGGAGCTCTGGGGGCCTAGTGGCAAGAAGCTGTGCTGCAATCCTGAAGGCACGTGGTTCGAATGCACCGGCTGCTCCGCGAGAGAATGATTAACTGCCTCTGAAAACCCGCCAGAGGGTCAGCTATAGGTCGGTTCCAACTCGATAACAGACAACGACAAGAGAGGAAAAGACACAACTAAACCACAAACCTAAGATGACGGGAAGAAGTCACAGATTAAGGAGAGAGCTATTGCTCCCTCAGAGAAAAGTTCCAGGAAAGAGTGATTAAGGGTGTCAGTGTCACAGTGACCCAGCAAAACAAGGATCTACAAAGAAGTGCTTCTGTTTGGAGACGCAGGGAAGATAACAGTGCAAAGAGAGTGAACATACATGTATGTGAAGCTCTTTAGGGAAGGACACTCGGCAGTTAAGGGATCGGGATCGAGATGGAGATAAAAGAAATAACTCAGGTTAGAGTTTGTTGATCAGGACTGCTTCCAACCAGGCCAGCCCTTGACTTATTCTCACCTTTGACACCAGCCCCAGCTCATCCTGGCCTCGGGACCCTACTTGGATAGGTGCCACAGCACGTTCAGCTCCACCATCAAGTACCCACAGGCACCTCACTTCACCAGTGAGCTCCTGCCTGGTGATGCCCCCAGTTCTCTCATCTCATGAGTCAGCGAACCCACTACAGCTGCCTGGCTTCTTGCTGCCTGGATCAGGCAGCCCACCACAGTTCATGCCAGCTCCCAGTTGTCACTGTGCACGCCCTCTTGCACTGTCTTATGTCATCTCATGTGTTCTCAGCTCTCTCTTGGTCTTAGTGCAGGGATCCCACGTCCAAGGTCATCTTCTGAAGTTTCCAGGTAGAAATAAAACTTTGAGAGTAAACTGTCCAACTCTACAAGATTTCTCCTCTGTCCTATAAGATTACTAAGTCAGAATCAACCAGACACATAGCACACAACAACAACCCACCCGGCTACACTAAATATGCAAGCACATCCGTGGGAAAACCAACGTCACAGCTTGAAGAGCAGGACTAGCCCTTCAGTCCTCTCTCTCCCTTCCCTCCACTTCGTCAATCCCTTTCTCAGCACTGCCCCTGAAGGAATGGCATTAGTTCCAGAAACATTTCATCTAATCTGGCCATCTTTCTTAACAGTCTGCCAGGTGGAGCACGCTGCCCATTGTAGAGAGTCCTGGGCCCCTACAATCCTTGTATCCCCTTCTGATAGACCCCACTGTGTGCACATCTTTAGACAGACCACGCTTCTGACTCCTGGCTTTTGGCTCTGTGTCCTGCTGTGGTGTCTTCATGGGTTGATCTTTCCCTGACGGCTATTTGGATATGACCTAGACTGGTTCCCACTCACTCCACACCCCTGAAGGTCTCATACTGTGGATCTAATCCTCTTATTTTCCTCTCCCACCCAGGACTTTAGAACTCGATCCCTTAGAGACAGGCAAGTGGAACTTTTCCAGACTGTACTGATGAGACAGGGGGTATCTGATAACCACCCTGCAGAGAAGTATCAATGACACTCTCCTCTTAATGGTTCAGCATGGCAAGAACTAAATGTTCCTATGGGGTAAGAGAGTTGAATAAAATTTCATTTCAGAATACTTTTAGACTTTCAGAAAAGATCTCAAAGATAATACAGAGAGATCCCAAGTTCCTCACATTCAGGTTTCCCTATTATGAGTATGTTAAGATAGAATGATGTGCTTTTCAGTCAATGAACCAATATTGGATGAGGAGGAGGAGGAGGAGGAGGAGGAGTGAAAGGCCATACTTTATTCAGATAACTTTAGGTTTAACTAATCTCCTCTTGCTTTTCTCATTATATCAGTAAGGTAGTCATCACATTTCCTTGAGCTTTTTAATGGCTCTACCATCTTGGACGAAACTTCACTGTAAAAAGAGGAAAAGCAACAACATGAAGATGTCCATCTCTGACCACTACTAACTCCACAGGTGGGAGCTGCCCCGTCACCACCATCCACAGCACAAAACCAGCTCCCACGAGGTCAGACATGCTCCCAAGCTTCTGCATCTCTTTCTACTAATTACAAAACCAATCTTAAAGCCCTAGTGGGTCTGAAATTCACTGCAATAGTGACACAGACTACGCAGAACCATACTTACAATTGTGGGGTCTATTAGGGCAATTAACAGGTTACAGTTCAAGTTGGCAATAGGATACAATTTCTCAGTGAGGACAGCTTCCAAAGTGAGCTCACAGGCCCTTCAGCCTCACAGCTTGAGGCCGGGGTTACTAAGTGCTCTTGATTCTGCCAACCATGGTATCTCCCCCCAAGTTCTCCAGTAAGTTTGGGCAAAGGCTTCTGGCTCTGGTTCTGTAGGGTAGCAGGCCCATGTCAGTTCTGTCTCACACTGGATCTCTGGTTCTCATTCTGAGGGGCACAAGAATCTCTGGCCTGAAGGGTGTGTTCTGCATCTTCTGCTTTTTCTTTGCTCGTGGTGAGATACTGAAAATCTGCCACTGAATCTGCTCATTTCGGTGATGAGACCAGCCAATCCCCTTGTGAGCAGGCTAACACACATGCCCATCTATTTGGCAAAGTCAAAGTCAATGGCTAGTAAAGCCTTTTTAACAATAAACCCTTGACAGCACATTCATGCTCCTCCCACTAACTGAACCCCAGGAATCCATGACAACAGGCAGTAAGGGTGTAAAGACAGACTTGGGTCACCACTCAGGGTAATGGAGGGTGCCTTATCCAATCTGCACTGGGTATGACGACTTATTAGAACTGGTCAAACAACAAAGTCCAACATTTAGAGAAGCTTGGCCTCTGATACTTCTAATGCCCTCAGTTAAAAAAAAATTATAGAAAAATCCTGACTAAAATTTTCCTGGAATCTGGACTACCTGGAACCACTGTATCTGGATGAAACTCCAAACAGCGGCCTCACAATAATGTTTAAATCATAACTCAAAAATATCCCTTAAAGTCTTTAAATCAGGCAATAGTTTTGATTGACTTAAAAAGAAAGCACAGCTTGAGGGTTGTGTTCTTTTTCTAGAACGATCTGTAGGAGAGCAAACTGACAACAGCAACCCAATAGATGAACTAGGAAAGTTGGTTGCCAGTGGCTTTGTGTTAATGGAGGAGAAACAGCTTGGAAAAAGTGGGCGAGAATGGCTGTACAACTTGAAGATGGCCATCGTGTCACTGAATTGTACATGTAGGAAGTATTGAATTCGTATGTTTTGCTGTGTGTGTTATTTTCAAGAACATTTAAGAGTATTTTAAAACAGAAGGGGAAAAAGGAATAAGATCAAAACAACTATAAGATATAACCTCACCCCAGCAACAATAGCAAAGTTCAACAGGACAACAAGCAACAAATCTTGGCGAGGTTGTGGAGAAATCAGAACTCTTATTCCCTGCTGGTGGGAATGTAAGATGGTATAGCCACTATGGAAGGTGGTCTGGCACTTTCACAAAACACTGGAAATAGAAATACCATCTGATCCAGCAATTCCCCTACTGGGAAAAAGAAATGAAAGAAACCAAGGCCACAACTGAAACAGATGGATGCACAGCCATGTTTGATGCTGTGTTATTCACAATAACAAAGAGATGGAAGCAACCCAAGTGCCCATCAAAAAATGTATGGATAATAAAACTATGGTTTATTCACACAATGGAATATTATGCAGCACTGAAAACAATGGACTCATAAAACATTATACAATCTGGTGGAGCCTTAAGGACATTATGCTAAGTGAACTATCTCAGTCACAAAAGGACAAATACTACTTAATACTGCTGTTATAAAATAGGATAGACATGATGGGGATTGGAAGAGAAGGGGAAAAGAGTGAATAGACAATGAATACTGCATTAGATCAGATGAGAAGAACTGCCTAAAAGGAATATTGTTGTTGTTGTTGTTGTTATGTGCCATTGAGTCGCTTGCGACTCATAGTGACGCTATGTACAACAGCTCTAAACTCTGCTCTGTCCTGTGCCAATTTCATTGTCTCCAACACACTCATCCCGATTGCCTCAGTCACCAAATCAATCCATCTCCCAGAGGGCCTTCCCCTCCTGCGCCTGCCCTCCACCCTCCCAAGCATGATGTCCTTCTCCAAGGACCGGTCTCTCCTTACAACATGACCAAAGTATGTCAGACGAAGCCTCAGAATCCTTGCCTCCAAAGAGCAGCCCGGTTTAACCCTCTCCAGGATTAATGTTTGTTTTCTTAGCAGTCCATGGCACCCTCAGCACTCTTCTCCAACACCAAAGCTCAAAAGCATCAATTCTCCTTCTATCCTCCCTGGTCATTGTCCAGTTCTCTGATGCATAACAAGTGATTGCAAAGACCATGGCCTGTATCAGATGCACCTTAGTCTCCAGAGACACACCGTTGCTCTTGAGTACTTTAGAGAGGTCCCTAACAGCAGACTTTCCCATGGCAATACATCTTTTAATTACCTGGCTGCTGGTGCCAAGAGTGTTGATTGTGGAGCCAAGCGGACTAAAGCTGTGAACAATCTCGATCTCTTCACCATCCATCCTGATGCTGCCAATTGGTTCAGTGGTGAGAATCTTTGTTTTCTTGACACTGAGCCTCAATCCATATTGAAGGCTGCAGTCCCTGACAGCAGCAAGTGCTTCAGGTCCTCCTCAGTTTCAGCAAGCAGGGTTGTGTCATCTGCATAACGCAGATTGTTGATAGATCTTCCACCAATCTTGACCCCACATTTCTCCTCATAGAGCCCACCCTCCCAGATGATCCGTTCTGCATACAGGTTGAAAAGTGTGGAGACAGAACACATAATTATGCATTATATGTATGACAACAATCTGGAACAGGGGGTGAATTGTGAGGAGAGCTGGGAGGCTAGAGGGGGAAAAATGTGCTACAAAATAAATAAACACTTTCAATGTCTAAAACAGAATTAAGGTCAAAGATAAAGTCACACATTTGTAAAGGAGACATCAGTGCACATATCAAAGAAGAATTACTCTATCAGAGAAGACAGGAAGCACAAGCCACCAAGGAACCAAGGGGGGGTTATGCTAGTTCCCCTGCAAATAAATAATCTGTCTCCAAGAAGCCCTGGCCTCCAAGCAAGTGGATTGTTCACTGTGGGCCACCAAGTGGATCAGACTCAAGATATGCCCCTGTGCCAGTGGGGTCAGGGTCTTCCAGAGGCGTCTCTAGCATCGGAACAGCCTCAGGAGTTGGGTGTGATTTCTAGTCCTTTCCTGCTTTCCATCAGCACATGCTCCATGTCATCTCCACAGGGGAAAGAACTGCCCGCTCTCTCCTTGTCCAGGGTCAGAGCCAGGCTCACGTAGTGAGCATACTGCCGACTACAGTGGGGGAGGGGGAGGGGAAGAAGAAGACGCACTCCATACATGGGCAGGGTCCAGGGAATGACCAGGGCAGCCTTGAAGAGGTCAGGGCAAAAACCAGCAGCAGCTACTTTTCTAGTTTCTTCTTCACATCTCCTAACTACACATTACCCATTTTTCCTCCTTGATCTATTTCTTTAGTAGTTATATTGTACTTTATATATTATTTTTATATAGTATTATGTATGTTGTTGTTGTTGTTAGGTGCCATCGAGTTGAGTACAACTCATAACAACCCTATGAACAAAAAATCTGAAACCAGTCCTGCCCTGCGCCATCCTCACAATTCCTGACACAGAAGAGCCCATGGCAGCAGTCGCCTTGTCAATCCACTTGGTCAAGGGTCTTCCTCTCCTTCACTGACCCTCCACCCTTCCCAACATCATGCCCCTTTCCAAGGAATAGCCCCTCCTAGCAATAGGTCCAAAGTATGAGAGGCGAAGCCTCATGCTTGCCTCCAAAGAGCACTCAGGCCGTACCCTCTCCAAGACATTCATTTTCTTAGCCTTCCATGGAAT
The DNA here is from genome assembly GCF_000299155.1 of Elephantulus edwardii. Classification (NCBI taxonomy): domain Eukaryota; kingdom Metazoa; phylum Chordata; class Mammalia; order Macroscelidea; family Macroscelididae; genus Elephantulus; species Elephantulus edwardii. The sequence goes on along the minus strand of NW_006399931.1, from coordinate 1,911,211 downwards.
GTTCAGTGCTCTTCCCTAACACCACAGCTCAAAGGCATCATTTCTTTTTCTGTCATCCTTATTCATAGTCCAGTTCTTGAATGCATAGTTAGTAATTGGAAAGACCATAACCTGAGTCAGACACACCTCAGTTTTCAAACTGACATCACTACTCCTCAATAATGTGGAAAGGTCCCCAAACTGCAGATTTTCCCATTGTAATGTCTCCTTATTTCCTGACTGCTTGTACCAAGGATGTTAATTGTGGACCCACGCAAGATGAAGCTGTTGATGGTTTCAGTCGCCTCTCCATCTACCATGACATGGCCTATTGGTCCAGTGGTAAGAATCTTTGTTTTCTTGATATTGAGACGCAATCCATACTGAAGACTGCATTCCTTGATCTTCTGCAACAAGTGCTTCAAATCCTCCTTTCAGCAAGCAAGGTTGTATCATCTATATATAGTATACAGTATTTAAATAGTATTTTTAAGTAGCTATATTGAGATACAATTCACATATCACAAAGCTCACCCATTCAAAGTATACTGTTGTTTTTAGAGTTGGAAGGTGCCATTGAGTCGAATAAGACAGATCTGAACCCTGTCCTGACCATGTTTTTAATCACCCAGCCCCTTTAAGCATGATGGCTAAGTGAAGCACCCGCATCAACAATCCAGCAGAGACCTTAGTATCCACATTTGGAACATTACCCCCGGTGCCTGTTGTTTGTCTTAACCACAACTCTTCAACACTCACCCCAGGAGCACATCCTGCCACTTGGACAGGAGCCTCCACTGGATCTGGTAACAGGTTATAGGCCTGATTTGCTCTAAGACTGACGACACTAATCTGTCCCTTTGTTGTACTGGGAAATTCATTGTTCTAATTAGTTCAGCACTTGTCAGTTTGTTGTACTGAGGTAACTGTGGGTTTCTGTGATGCTGAAAGCTATGTCATTGGTGTGTCAAATGCCACAAGGGTGACCCTTGATGGACAAGCTTTACTAAAACTTCCAGATTAAAACAGACTAAAAAGTGAAACTGTCCATCCACTTCTTAAATTGTAGGCCTCTGAACACCCTATGAATAATAGAGGAAATTATCTGTACTTTAGAACCGTGAACCTAAAAACTGCTTTATAAAAAAATCTATGTTGTTCACAGGGTCATGATGATTTAGTACTCTTCGCCAACACAATTCAAAGGTGTAAGTTCTTCTTCTGTCATTCTTCTTCATTGTTTAGCTCTCAGCAACACAGCAAGTGCTTGAAAAGATCGTGATCTGAATCAGGTGCACCAGAGTCCTCAAATGAGTATCATTGCTCCTCAATATTTGGAGAAGTCCCTGATTGCAGACTTTCCCAGTGTAACATGTCTCTTGATCTTCTGACTTCTGCTATTAAGTATATTAATTGTGCATCCAAGTAAGATAAAGTCCCTGAAAATTTTTCTTTTTCTCCATCTATCATGATCTCATTTATTGGTCCAGTGATGATAATTTTTGTTTGACGTTGAGACACAATCCATATTAAAGGTGTCTGTGTTTGATCTTCTGCAACAAATCCTCATTTCCAGTCCTCCTCATTTTCAGCAAGCAAAGTTGTGTCACCTGCATAATAAAGATTATTGATAAATCTTCCCCCAATCCTGATGCTATTCTTCAGAGTCCAGCTTCTCAAATAATTTGGCCAGCATAGAGACTGAACAGGTATGGAGAAAGGATACAACACTGACACACATCTTTCTTAATTTTAAAGCATATAGTGTTCCCTTGCTCTGTTGACACATCAGCTTCTTGGTCTAGGTCTAGGTTTCCTATGAGCACCATTAAGTGTTCTGGCAATCCCATTCTTTTAATGTTAGTTAAGACTGACTAAAATCTAGACGACCTGTCTTGACTTCCAATTCTGCCACTTAACCTTCAGGTAGAAAAAGGTGTTTTAGCACCTGCTTCATCCATTGTGCAGTGCTTGAGGGCTCTTCACGTAGGTTTGGTTTTGTTTACTGTGAAAATGTATTACGATTCCACTAAAAGAAAATTAAATGAGAGCCCATATTAACAAAGGTCACACTGATGTCAAGTTGGACTGAGATAAAAACTCGGAAATGTCTCAATCTTCTCAATCTTCTCAATCCCAGGTAGCAGGTACCTAGGGGAATGAAGGCAGTGCCACAGAGGGCAGAGATCTGAAGGAAGAAGATCGTAAGAGGCTGAAGATCAGGCAAAATGATCTGGTCATGAGGGTTCCAGTTCCAACTCCCAGAGCTGTTCTCCAGTTTCACCAATGGTTTCAGTTGAACATATTATTGCAGTGTGTTATCCAGTCTCTTTTGCTAGAATAATCTAAATTCTAAAATCAGCAATGATCTAGGAACTATGGCCCAGAGTAGGTTTAGAACTCTTAAGAAGAACCGCTGTTGCCCACAGAATCCTTGCTGGCTGAAATTTCCATCTGGAGATTTTCCCTCATTCGGATCAACTGAGTTTTCAGCACTGGGATAAGACACTTGAAGATGCTGACCTTCCAGGGTCCTGAGGAGGCTTTGCTCCATCAAGACTTGTTTCTGGCATCAGCTAACCATCACGGGCAAAGTTACCATCTCAGTCTGTTGCTCACTGGTAAGTGGGATAATCGGAATGACTGACATTATGAATAAGTGGCTCAAAGTTCCTAGCCCACTTGACAAAAATGAAATCTTGTAGTAGCAACTTAACAAGGCCAGAGAGTCCTCGAATTCTGGATCAGAGTTACTTACATTAAGGACATGATAGACATATTTATCCCCCAAGTCAGAGGTACCGCACAGAGCCCACAGCAGAGCAGAAATGGCTGACAGTCCACTGATCAGCCTGACTTGTCACATTCTCCTTTCATCTCTTCTACTTAATGTGAATCCTGCCTATCAGTATATAATAGCCAAGTACAATTCAATCTCATTACAGGCACTTAATGAATTTCTGGGCACAGGGCCCAAGGAAAATTTGTTTCCATCTCATCTTTCGTTCTCCCTCCCTTTCTTAAAAGTATCTATCACAGGCAAACTCATCAAATGATGGAATGAGGAGAAAAGGAATTTTTAATTTATGCATATCTGCATTAATGCCATTTCTAGACTGTGTCTTAGGACACAAAAGGACCAGTATCTATAGAGTACTGAAAGCATCTTTAGATATTTAAAATCATTAATCAGAAATTGGCTGCCATTCTTTGTCTCTATGTTATCTTCTCAAAACTCAAAGCACAGGAATTACCAGTGATCTATTTTGTTCACAACCACCTAAAACCAGCAACAACTACAAGATAGCCTACATGTAGGGGGAACGAAGTCAGGAAATTAAGAAAGTCTATTATTATTTCCTGGAGCTCTGGTAGCCTAGTGGGCAAGGAGTTGCACTGCCAGTCCGAAGACAAGTGGTTTGAATCCACCATTGTTCTTTGAGAGACGGACAATCTCCCCCTGTGTGATTTACAGCCCCTGAAAACCCACTGGAGGGTCAGCTATGAAGTGGTTCTGACTCAACGGCAATGAGGGATTATTTCATCTTGGTGTTCTGGGAACTTTTTCCAAGATTCCATGGTTCCTCATGTTAAGCGTAACAGTATTCACGATTACATCCAGAGTCTGAAGTACTAAGACATTTCGATCCTATTCACTGAACTCCTGAGGAAGTTTCCCCAGTGTAGCTACCTACACACGACGACATGCACACAATTCCAGGAAAAGACATTTGGGGTGTGACTTTGAGGCAGTTAAAGCACTGAGGTTTTATCCCCCCTACGCTCAAACTCATGGACCTATATCATGAAATTAGGTTTTCCCCCTTTCCAATCACCACTTATGTTCACACACCCTGTGTCTAGATGTATATGCACCATCAAGGAAAGACACAGGTCAAGTCACTCAGGTTTAATGAAGCCATGGTTTATGCTTTTACAGTTTGACACATCACTTTGGTTCTATTACGTTCATTCACCACGCATAGATCATCCATGTCACCTAATCTCCCATTCAGAACATTGAATCAAAAGTCTTCTGCACCCACGTCCTCACAAAACAAAGCTCTACGGAGACATAACAAATAGTTATTAGTCCAGTTAGCAGCAAACTCTTGGTCTTTAAGCTCCAAAATTCTCTAACCAGCAAGGGCAGATGTGGGATAGTGAGAGACACTGGTACTATTTGAGTCTCTCTTTCCAGCCTCCCGGACAAGCCCTCTTTCCTTAAGAGCAGAAGAAATCTGCTCCTGCATTGGGTCTACAAGAACCCCTGTGTAGAGCATTAGGATTACAGACTCAAAACACCTACTACCTCTCTTAAGAAGTGATCATAACGCCCTGGTCACTATCAGCAATCAATACCACGGTGGCAGGGATTTGGAAATTTTGCAAATGCTGGCCCAGGCCAGAACGTACGCGAGACCACTTAGCTGGACTCCCACCATGATCCTGAGTGATGCCAGCAACCCCTGGAATCCTCTACAGCAAACATTTCTCATCTTCCCTGTCCCTACAGAAGCTGAGACAGACAGGGGTAAATCCCTGAACTCTGTCCTTGTATATGTGCAGGATTAAAGCTGACCAATCTGCCTCTCTTCTGTGAGAAGCCAGGATTTTCTTTCTTAGTAAAAGTTCAATACTATGGAGAAAATAGAAGTGCCATTTACTCATGAGCTCAAGCCAACCTTAGGCAGATGGCATAAGGTGGGCCAAGTGTAAGCGGGCTACTTTAACCCTATCCAGGCCAACAACAGGTCACCCGGGAAATCTGTAAGATCCACATGGTGCTGGGGCCGTCTCGTTTGGTCACAAATGCTGTGTTTGGTCTAGATTGCTTTGGTTGCCCCAGGACCTAAACAGACCAAGCTTCTCAGTCCCTGGATGGACTGATCACTACTTAACCCTTAGGACTAATGGACAATGTGTCACTACTTCAGACTTCCTGTTCCCCTTCCAGCCTGGGCTGATGTCCCCAGAGAATTGGGGAAGCAGTGGGCCAGACAGGCTGATGGGATGGCATTAAGTGGCTGGTCCTTATACCCTGGATGAGTAAGCCATTGCCCATGCAGAAGTAAGTTCACAAAACTCCCTTTGGAGTCATAGCTACTCCTAGCTCTGGGCCAGGAGCTTAATATTGAAGCAAAAAGTCTATCTTAAACTTTTGCATCTCTCCATCTTAAAAAAGTCTTGCCCCTGTCCCCCCCCCACCACACACACTCACACCACCAACAGATGCTATCCCTACATAGTCCCCTCATTCCCAAGGCCCAAGGATAAAGCGGTATGAAGGGCATTTGGCAGAAAATCCCACCCCACATCAAAGACTCCTCTGAGCTCCCAGCACATGAAGAAGGAAACTTTAAAACGGCAGTTGAAGGCCAGAATCCACCCCTTCCCACTTTTCTAAAAGAGGCACAGAAATCTCAGAGTTTGTGAAAATGGCATCATCTCTTGCCCGAAGGCCACCAGCTGCTGCTGGATGGAAGCCGCATTATCACTTGTTTCTCCTCTGGACTGAAGTGCAAGATGGTCAGGATGGCTGTGAGGGTCTGCTGGCGGCCCAGCGTGTCCGGCAAGGTCAGGAAGCGGTAGATGATGTTCTTGAGGTACTCCAGGTTGGCCCCCTCCCTGCTCTGGTCCCGAAAGTTCTTTTCAATGTGGCTCTGAAGGGCCCCAACCTCCTCACGGTGCCGCTCGCCCTCCTCCAGCAGCCGGTCCTGCAGCTGATGCACCTCAGCCTCCAACCGGTGCTTCTGCTTCCGCAGCGAGGTGATCTCCACCTCCTTGCGGGCCAGCTGTTCAGCGTACAGGAAGAAAGTGGGCTCGTTGGCTGCTGCAAGATGCAGGGCTTGGGTCAGGCTATCTGGGGAGGATGCATCAGCGGGGTCTCCCGGAGCCCCGGCCCCCACGGGGCTTCTGCGTCCGGGCAGGCCAGAGGACAAGGCCACCGAGCGCAGCTGCTCCAGCTCCAGGTCCTTCTCGGCCAGCACAGCCAGGGCCCGGTCCCGCTGCTTGTGCAGCTCCTCCTCCAGCTTCAGCGTGCGGTCCCTGAAGTCCAGCTGGCTGCGCTCCAGCTCCTGCCGGTGCAGCTGCTGCAGCCGGACCAGCTCCTGCTTCCAGTCGTCGGCCTCCTGCTGGTGCTGGTGCTCGAGCTCTTCACAGGACAGCCGCAGGGAGATATACTTCTCCTTCAGCTCCGCCAGCTGCTCCTGGGCCTCCTCCAGCTCTTTGGCCAGGTTGCCATCCTTGGTGTTCTTGCTCTTGAGGACCACCTGGGCCCTCACCTTGTACCGCTCAAACTCCTCCTTGAGCTGCTTCAGCTCCTGCTGGTAGTACAGTGCAGTGGCCTTCTCCCCGTCAGCAGCCTCTGAGCTGGGTATCAGCTCCAGGTTGCACAGCTTCTCCAAGTCCAGGGTCACCTGGCTTTTCCTGGCTGCAACCTGCAGCAGCCTCTTCAGCTTCTCCATCTTGTCCTTCAGGACATTGACGTCCAGACTAGACTCCTCGCTGTGACTGTCGAGGGTGGAACGACTGGACGCTGCGAGAGCCAGCGTCTTGTTTTCCAGGTCCAGCTGCAGTATGCGCTCCTTCAGCTTCTGGATGGCCAGCTGGTCTTTCTGCTTGGCCTTCTCGTAGGTGCCCAGCAGTTCAGACACCTCGGATATTTGGTTCTCCAGGGCCGCCACCCTCTGCTCTTCCACCTGAGACTGCTGACGGAGCTGTTCCTCGACAAGGGCTGTCTGCAAAACAAGGGAACAGACAGAAATGCCACTTTGCCCCACAGCAAAGCAGGGAGGAAGAAGAAAAAGGGGCAAAGGAATTCCATTGGCCTGGTAAGAATGAGGACTAGGGCTTTTCTGGGAATGCTGGTACTAACAGCCGTTCCTGTAACCTGCTTGGGCTCTGCTTCCAGGAAAGTATTACAGCAAACCTCTGTATATTTCAACTGTTCCACTTCAGTGCTTCTGCCTTCTCCTACTATAAGCCTAGCTCAGGTATAAAGCGTTAAACCTTTGACTATCACATGCCTCTCAACCCTCTATAATAAAGCAGAGGACTTTTTAACTTCCACTCTTTCCAGAAGTATAAAAACTAGCCCTCTCTCCACACTAAAAGGCCATGCTTTAAAACTGCATACCTTTGCTGAATGGGTAAATCCTGAGTGATTTACAAGAGGTAGTTCCTTCTGGGGTAAAGTCCCTTTGCCCCCACAAACAGCTCCTACACACACTACCTTGCAACATGCTGCTGCTGCTGCTATACCACTTCAGAGCACAGCTGGTGACAGGCCAATGCCCAGAAGCCTGAAGCTGCCTGGCTCCCACCCAGCCTCCACTCAGAAACTCCACATCCTGTTGGAAGCTCACTCCACAGAGACTGCTAATATCCTGCAGAACAGGATTTCCTAGGGCTGAGGAGTCGAACTTTCTGGATGACATAAAAAATGCCAGTGCTAACTCCCACCAGAGGAAAAGCCTTTCCACTTCCCCATCCAGGTAAACGACAAAGGAAGGGAAAGAGAACAATTACCTTCCTGATTTCCTGCTGTAACTGAGCCTGGAAATGGCTCTTGAGACGGGTGGCTTCTTCCTGCATGTCCTGCAGGCGGGGGTCTGGCTGATTCTTCTCACTTCGGAGAGCCTGCAGCTCAGCCTTGAGCTCCTCCACCTCCCGGGTCAGTTGCTTGGTCTGAAGTTCAAAACCTTCCATCTGGCCCGCGGCATATGCCTGTCCAGCCAGGGCTTCGCGAGTCTCCTCCAGGCGGAGCTCCAGGTCCTGGCGCTGGGTCCGCTCCTCCTGCAGCAGCTTCTGGAGCTCCCGCAGCATCAAGGCATGGTCACTCTGCTCCTGGGCTCGATCATGCTGCTGTGTTATCAGTCGTGCTTTGGTTTCTGCTATCTGCTCCTGCAGTCCCTTCAGCTCCCCCTCCAGACGGTCTCTCTCCTCCTCGGCTTTCTTGTTGGCATCTTCTAAGTCCTGTTTCATCTTTTTCTTGTCAGCCAGGTAAGAAGCCTCCATGCGGGACTTCTCTTGGGTGACAGTCGCCAAGGAGCTGGTCAAAGTCGCCAACTGAGTCTTCAGCTGGTACAGTCGTTTGTCTGGCTCCACTCCCCCTGACGGCGCATCCCCACTGCTACTGCTAACACCACTCTCCGACCCGCTGGCCTCTTCGGACTTGGGAGACAATGGTCCACGGGCCGGTCTGTCATCTTCTACCCCAAACTCACCCTTGGTGCTGGTGAGGCTGGCCGCAGTATCCAAGCTGGTAGCGGTGCCCGTGCTATCCTCGCTGTGAGTAGAACACCGGTCATCAAGAGATTCGGGAAAGGTGAGGCCTGGAGGCTGGACACCTGCGAGGCCGACATCCGCCTCGTGGGACACAGACAGCACCTTGATGCTGGCCTCCAGCGCCTCCTTCTCCTTCAGCAGGCTTTTATAAGCGCGGACCACATCCTTGAGCCGTGCCTGGTACTGCAGGAGCTGCTTCTTCTGCGACTCGATGGTCTCCAGCAGGTCTTTTTTGCTCGGCCCGCCCCCGAAATTCATCCCAAACTTCTCCATGGGAGAGTTCCGAGTTAGCGTCCAGGTAATCCGGGGAGGGTCGCGAAGACGTGGCAGGTGCTGCAAGCGATTGGGAGGTGACTGTCAAGTCGCACACCTGCTTCTCCCCGTAGCTTCGGACCGGATGCGGAGAGGTGGGACAGCCTGGCAGGACAACCTGCCCTGCCCCGGGCCCAAAGGGCAGAGCGACGCCGCCCGGACGGAGTGCACGGATGGGAGACACCCGCTCGGGCCCCTAAGCCGCTCTGCGTGCCTGCTCGCCGGGCCTCTTGCAGCTCCGACCAGTGCCCGCGGCCCCGGCGCCGCCGTTTACGCTGACAACCTCCCCATCACGACTCGCTAACTGCTGCGACCTGTCTGTAACGACACTTCCGGTTGTGCCGGAAGTGATGACAGCACGCCGCAGCTGGCCCCGCCCCCAGTGGGCGTGGGGTGGGCGTGGCCGTTAGGGCCAGTGAAGGGGGCGGGTGGATGGGACTCGAGGGAGCTGGGATCTGGACACTCGGCTTGGGGAGACGGGGCGAGCAGAAAGGAGGACCCAGGAGTGATGGGTTGGTCAAGTCCAGACGCCTGAGTCTCCTACGGTCAACGAGCAACAGAGGCCGACGTCGTACTGTGTTCTGAACCAAATTAGCGCCGAAGACACATCCCCACCCTTTGGGGTTTAACATCTGTGTCCAAAACTGCAGCACAAACTATAGCCTTTTCGTTAAAAACCACATGTAGTCTCTAAATCAATTCATTAACATCTGTGTCCGAAACTGCAGCACAAACTATAGCCTTTCCGTTAAAAACCACATGTAGTCTCTAAATCAATTCATTATCATAGCCATGCGTGGTAATTGACTCATAACTGAGCCTCCAGCAGGTTTCTTGAGGCTTTTTGCCCATCTTTGTCCCGAGGAGCCCGTGATGGGTTCAAACTTAGACAGAAGCGCCATCCATATATTAGTAAAGCATGCTACTAGAGCTCCTTAATCCCTAAATGAAGACAATTATAAAGTCACAACCAGCCATAACATGGCACATTTAACATGTACACACTGGCTCTGTTTATGTCTTATAGTCTCTGATAAGTCAAGGACCAGTACCATAACAGAATGTGGTGAGGTAGTCATAGAAAGTTAAGCTGTTAACGAAAGGCCGCACTTTTGTACAGAATGGAATCCGCTAGTAGCTCCTCAAAAGAAAGATGGACAGTCTTCTCCCATGTGATTTACGGACTTCAAAAACCTGCAGGAGAATTAGCTATGAGTTGGTTCCAACTTGACAGCAATGAATTTGAGAATACAATAAGGGGAGGAAGAAAAAAAATGCATGCATGCAGATACTTATAACAAAAGAACAAATTGTAAAAGCAAGTCTTTATTTCTGCAACAGATCATATGATCTTATCTGGTATTTAGATCTATCTTCTTCTACCACCCACTGCACATTCCCTGGCTTTCAGCAAGCACCTGAACTGGTTGTGGCTCTTCTGAAGCATGCTTCCTCATGAATCACACTTTGTATTTTACCTCTTGGCACTTGCTGGGGATTAAGTCTAGTTTTAGGTCTAGGAACCAAATGATGGAGGTGGGTCGAGAGGACATTCAGAAATGTCTTGCAAGGCATTTACTCATGTCTTGTAAGACTGCCCCAGGTAATATTCTTCAGACGGTTAAATTAATGTCATCTGATGGGAGTGAAATGGATAATAATTTTATTGGGAAGGGTGGCGAAGCAGACAAAGATGAAATAGTATCTTCAGATGAGAGTGAAAGGTTTGATTCTATTGGCAGAAGTGATTCAGGGACCCAGTGTCCCCAGATTCACATATCTCCATTACAAGTTTCAGGAAATTATTATTTCCTAAACACCAATAATGGGAATTCGTGTGGTGGTGTAATTCAGCCACTATTATGATAAGTAGGGAACTCTGGTGGCCTAGTGGTAAGAAACTTCACTGAAATCCTGAAGGCATGGAGTTCCAATCAACCAGCTGCTCTGCGGGAGAAAGATGGGCAATCCCCACTCATGCAATTAACTGCCTCTGTAAAACCACTGGGGGTCAGCTACGGGTTGCTTCCTACTTGATGGCACACAACAACATTATGATAAGTTTCATTTTCAGTAATGTCTACTGTTAATGTAAGAAGTAAAGCTTGCTTTCAGGACACAAAGTCACAAATGTTCAGGCCTAGTATGCACTGTTTGAGCTGTGGATAGTAATCTCCTAATTGGTGGTTCGAACTCAGCTGCAGTATCTGTCAAGATAGATCTGGCATTCAGCTTCTGTGAAGACTGTAGGCATGAAAACCCTCTATAGCAATCCTACTCTCTAACATGTGGGATCGCCACTATAGGAATCAACTTGATGGCAATAACATCAATGAGAAAACAGTAGGACAGTTGTAAATATTATTCAATACACACCCTCCAAAAATGACAGAACTGAGATCTAAACTAAGGTCTGAAACAGTGCTGGCTCATAATGTTGTTGGTTGCCACTGAATAGACATCTGGTGGATTTGAACCGCACACCTCTGGGATTGCAGAGCAGCTTCTTGCCACTAGGCCACCAGAGCTCCCTATCACACTTAGAAACCCTATAAAACAGATCAGAACCTTGCCCTTACCTACCTTATCTACACAATTTCTGCTACACGCAAGCCCACTGCTGCAGTCCCTGTGTATCAATCTATCTTGTTGAGGGTCTTCCTCTCTTTCCACTGACCTTCTACCTTTCCCAACAAGATGGTTTTTTTCCAAGGATTGGGCCCTCCTGAAGTTGTAAGGGCTCACTGCAGGCAGTGAATAAACATTTGTTGAAAGAAAGATGGTTCTCTGACTCCCAGGCCACCTCACCATGTCCAGTCCTTCAATAATTGATCCTAGAAGCACATTAGGAATCCAGAATAGGGATCGCTTCCGCCCTTGCTCTATGACTAGTTCCATCAAACCCAATAAGCATCTAGTAAACATAGAGTAGGTGCCCAACGTTGAGCCAGTCTTCACCTTAGGGGGAAAAATCATCTTGCCTTGTTATGCCCCTTGGATGCTAAAGAGAGGTGAGAATTATGAAGGTCTTTGATTCTAAGATGGCAAGACCCTCCCAAAATCTGAGGTAGGAATGCAGGTCCCTAGTTCTGTGCCAAAGTGAGGATGGAAGTTCAGAAGAGGCTTCCAGGGCTCAAGGTGCAGGGTAACATTCTCAGGTGCTGGAGGCAAAGACATAGTTGTTATCAGCTGAGTAAATTCCACTGGTGCTGATGGAGGGACAGGAAGTAAGGGTGATAAGGAACCATGAGCAGTAGCTTTGTCCTAGGCATCTCCTCTCACCTCTACCACACTCCTCTATAGTCACAAACTATGTGCAACAACTCTGCTGGAGTCAAAGGTAAGAACAAACCCCTTATAGGGAGTTTTTGCTCATTGGTAGATGACACAAACGTGCTTGCTGAAAACAAAGAGCACTTGAAGCACTTATTGATGAAGATTAAAGCTCAGAGAAGCCTTTGGTGCACCTTACAATACACCTCAATATAAAACAAACATCCTCACAGTAAGGAACATCGTAACAGTTTACTAGGATCTGCCATCAAGTCAGCCCCAGCCCATAATGATTCTCCTTCAAGTTTCCAGGGCTGTACACTGTAAGAGGAGGAGACTGCCCATCTTCCACCTGCACAGCCCTTACTGATTTAAAACTGCTGCCAGAAATGCACAGCCTTCAGGTTGCTTCCTCTAGGTTATCTTGTGCTGGGGTGGCAGATACCATAAGTGGTTGGTTTTAACAACTAGAATTTTATTCCCTTACAAATAGTTGTCATTGTTTTTAGGTGCAGTCAAGTTGAGTACGACTCAGAGCAACCCTCTGAACACCAGATCTGAACCCTGTCCTAACCTGTAGCATTCTCACAATCTCTGACATACTCGAATCACCAGAACAGACCTCCAGAGCCTACCCCATCCTGAACCACAAAGCTTGAGACCACAGATCTGTCCAGGTGTGAGTGAGTATACAGCTTTCCTTTGCTCTTGTGACACAGGCTTCCATTTCCAAAAAGACTCCCAAAATCAAATTGGTGCAGTTACTGTGTCGATCCACCTGGTCTTCCTGTCTTTCACCTACCCTCCAACTTTCCAAGCTTAGGAGGTTAGACGTCCAAATTCAGGGCACTTGCCCACAGGGAAGTCTGTGTCTCCTGGTTTTAGGCATTTCCCAGTGCAGGAAACTTCCTCCAAGACGTTTTCTGCTCCCTGTTCTTTTCTCTTACTGGTATTTAGGTCCTTCTTTCTCTGCCAGCTTCTATCTCTGGTGCACATTCCAAGGAAACTCCCCTTCCATCTGATCAGAGTGTTATATCTCCTTACAACTGAGTGGCTTATAACATCAGACTACATAATTGATTATTATATCAATATATAACTCCTACATTGCCATTGAATTGGGACTAACTCTTGGTTGACCCGCCACTGGGTTTATCAGAAGCTATATTGGAAAAGGGTGTATGCCAGGGATGTGTCCTATTTCCATACCTTTTCAATCTATATGCAGAACAGATCATCTTGGGCTCTATGAGGAGAAATGTGGCATTAGGATTGGAGGAAGACTAATCAACAATCTGCATTATGCAGATGACACAACCCTGCTGGCTGAAACTGAGGAGGACCTGAAGCACTTGCTGCAGATCAAGGACTGCAGCCTTAAGTATAGATTGAAGATCAACATCAATAAAACAAAGATTCTCACCCCTGAGCTGATTGGCACTATCATGATAGATGATGAGGAGCTTGAGATTGTTAGCAGCTTTAGCTTGCTTGACCCCACAATCAACATACTTGGTACCAGCAGCCAAGAAAGTAAAAGATTAATTGCATTGGGAAAGTTTGCTATCAGGGACATCTCCAGAGTACTGAACAGAAATAATGTCAGTCTGGAGACTAAGATGAACCTGATCCAGGCTATGGTCTTCATAATTACATGCTATGCATCAGAAGACTGAACTATGACTAAAGATGATAGGAGAATTGATACCTTTGAGCTGTGGTCCTGGGGAAGAGTACTGAATACACCATGGACTGCTAGGAGAACAAACAGGTTCATCCTAGAGAGGGTGAAACCAGTCTGCTCCTTGGAGGCAAGGATTCTTAAGCTCCATCTGACATACTTTGGGCATGTTGCAAGGACGGACTAGTCCTTGGAGAAGGACATTATGCTTGGGAGGGTGGAGAGATAGCGCAAGAGAGGAAGGCCATGGATGAGATGGATTGACACAATGACTGGGGTCATGGGGATAGGTGTGTCAAGAGACACTAAGGTTGGCTCGGGATGGAGCGGGGCTCAGAGCTGTTGTACACAGGGTCACTATGAATCGCAGGTGACTTGATGGTACATAACAACAACAACATAAATCACATGGGAGGAAATTGCCCATCTTTCTCCCAAAGAGCAACTAGTGGATACGTCTTTGGATTGACAGTGAAATTATTTAACCGCCAGAGTATGTGTCTTATGAGAGCTGAGTCCACCAGAGGTTGTGTCCACATCCATGACAGTGGTCACGGAAGCAGCAGTCAAGAAATCAGTGGCATATTGCTTTGGACAGATCATCTGCAAAAGACCTCTTTTAAAAGCAAAATGTCGTGCTCCCTTCGGCAGCACATATACTAAAAGAGAAGATTAGCATGGCCCCTGTACAAGGATGACACACAAATTCGTGAAGCATTCCATATTTTTAAAAAAAAGAAAAAAAAAAGCAAAATGTCACCTTGATGACTAAATTGAATCCCCACCTAAGCCATGGTATTCTCAATTTGTCCAAACGCATGCAAAAGCTGAACAATGAATAAGGAAGCCTGAAGAATTTATGCCTTCTGATGACTTATGATGTAAGTGACGAATAAAGAACATATCATGGACTTCATAAGAAAATAACCTGCCTCAGAACCTGCCTCAGAATCGTAGAGTGCTCTTTAAAAGGGAGGATGACAAGGCTTCATTTCATGTAAATTTACACTTTACCAGGAAAGCCGGAAGAGGAAGACCTGTAAGGAGAGGGTGATGCCGTGGCTGTAACAATAGCTTAACAATGGTTGGGAGGACCGGGCACAAGTCTGAACCAACTTGACTAGCACCCAACAAGGTGGTGCATACAGTCGATGTTGCCCAGGCATAACCCAGAGTCCAGAGTAGGATACTGTAGGCAACGTTCAAAACCTCAGGTGCCGGCTACTGAAGCCAGGTGAACATCAGAGGAAGAAGAATGGACTGCAGGAGGACGTCCATCCACCAGCCAGACCCTCTCCTTTAGTAGACGTTTGCTTCTCCAGCACCATGGTCTACCAGTGGGCCTGGGACCCAGGCGCGGCGACGCGAGGGGGCGGAGCCCAGCGGGGCCGCGGTGACGCGAGGGGTGGGGTCTGTCAGGGGAGGGAATAGGTGACGAGTGGGGGCCCGAGGGCGGTCCGGCGTGACGTATGGGGGCGGAGCCCGGCAAGGGGGGCACAGTGACGCGAGGGGCGGGCTTAGGGGCGGTCCGTGGGACCTGAAGGGGCGGAGCCCGGCGGGGGCGGGCCGCGGTGACGCAGGGCGGGCCGGGACGCGCGGAGGCGGCGGCGGCGCCTCCTTCTGCTGCTGCGCCCCATCCCCCCCGCGGCCGGCCGGCTCCAGCCCGCACCCCGCGCCCGCGCCCCCGGGCCCCGCCATGGGCCTCACCGTGTCCGCGCTTTTCTCGCGGATCTTCGGGAAGAAGCAGATGCGGATCCTCATGGGTGAGGCAGCCCTAACGCGCGGCCTGGTGCAAGGATGCGGCCCCGAGCAGCCCTCCCGCCCCCGCGCCTTCCAGCCGGGAGCACCCGGGGGGCTCCCACCCCGCCTCATCCACCTCCTAGATGCTCAGGCTCTGCTTCCCGGCGGGTCCCCGCTGCAGTGCTGCCGCCGGGGCCTGGAGCCCGGGCCTGGGTGTGTGCAGCTCCCTCCTCCCCAGCCTGGCTGGTGAGAAGGGAGGATGCTTTTCTTGGCGATGACTTTTCAAAGGAGCGCGGCCTCGTCTCGTGTCCCCTGCCCCCAGTTATCCCCTTCGAACCCACCTGCGGGCCCGGCGTTGGCACCCCCCCTGCAGACCCCTCGAAGGCCCCGAGTGCCGAAAACAGCGCGCACCTGGAGGCGCCGCCTCTCCGCCCCCGTCGCCGCCCGCGGTCCTGGCCGCTCCCGGGCTCTTGTCTCTAGGGGGCCCCCTCGCACCCATCTCCATTCCTCTGCTCCTCTCCCTTGCAGTTGGCTTGGATGCAGCTGGCAAGACCACAATCCTGTACAAACTCAAGTTGGGGGAGATTGTCACCACCATCCCCACCATAGGTACGCATGGAGAGGGGGGCGAGGCCGGGTGGAGCAGGCGCGCCAGGCTCTGCCGGAGGCTTTTTATCTCCGTGCCGGGAATGACCCGGACACCAGATACAGCCACTTGAGAAGTGGGTCACGGTATCTCTGTGTGCCGGATGGGGCCCGAGGAGGGTGGATATGGGGAGCCCCGCCTCGCAGCTGACCAGCGGTCCTCTGAGGTTCTGGTCCCCGGGCCACGGCCCTTGCCATCAGATTTGATGTCACTGCTGAGCTCCAGGTAATTTTAGTGAGTTCCTTCCTTAAAGGATTTTTCTCTGGTTGGTTTTTCCCCCAATGCTCTTCAGGCTTCAATGTGGAAACAGTGGAATATAAGAACATCTGCTTCACAGTCTGGGACGTGGGAGGCCAGGACAAGATTCGACCTCTGTGGCGGCACTACTTTCAGAACACTCAGGTGGGTGTGGGACTCCGCAGTCTGGGAGACACTGGGGCTTGGAGGGCTGAGATGGCAGCCTGACCCCAGCCTCCAGGCCAGAAAACAGCCTTTGTCTCCCTCCGTGCTCTTTTGCTGCCTGGCTTCCTCTGGTCCTTCAGCACTGCCTAACTGCCAAGTATCTTCAGATAACTGCTGCCCTGGGCTTCTCTGAGAAGCGAAGTTCTGGATCTCCAGCCCTGATTGTGTTCTTACTACCCCTCACTGCCTTTTCTCTTTTGCCCACGTTTTAGGAGAATGGCTTGTCCTTGAGGACGAGCACTGCCTCCTTCACTGTGGGGTGTCCAGCTTGTGCCAGGATCTCCACAAGAGCCTGAGTGGGACCTTATTGATGGGAAGGGTGTACACACATTACAAAGGGAGGGAGAGGTCCAGGAGAGGGTATGCCCCATTCAGAACTGCTTGATTCTTCCTTTTTCCCCTCTCTTCAGGGCCTCATCTTTGTGGTAGACAGTAATGACCGAGAGCGGGTCCAGGAGTCTGCTGATGAACTCCAGAAGATGGTGAGCACCCCACATCCTGGAATGAAGCCCTCCGAAGGGGGCAGGGAGGTCTCTGCGCTAGTCTGAATGTCAGGAGCTCCGGGAAGGGCCCGAGATGTGCAGGGGGTTTCTTTAGGAAATACAGACACTGTATATCACACCCTGTCTGGTACCAAGATAAAGCACAGGGCTCATTTTTTTTTCCCCCCTTGGATTCTCATCTCATGGGCGGGGAGGGAGACACTGTATTTGGTGGAGAGGAGCATCAGCATACCTACTTGTTTTCCATTTGGGTATTTTTGCCGTTTTAATTACAGTAGATGCACAGTTCACGAGAGGCCTTTCCCAAGCTTGAGGACTCATTGGCCTCAGACGAGGCCAGTTGCTATGAAATTGACAGTGACCTTCTGTGTCAGTGTAGAACTGTACACCGTAGGGTTTTCAGCAGTTGACTTTTCAGAAGTAGCTCACCAGGCCTTTCTTCTGAGGAGCCTCTCACTGGACTCACACCTTCACCTTTGCATCAACAGAGGTCCACATGACCCCAAGTTCACCAGAACTCCACTTGCACCCTGCAACAGAGAGCATGATACTCTGTTTTCTGGTGAATAAGCTCCGGGGAGGGAGCAGGGTTCCATCCCTGTCCTCCTCTCAGTTGCAGGAGGATGAGCTGCGGGATGCGGTGCTGCTGGTTTTTGCCAACAAGCAGGACATGCCCAACGCCATGCCTGTGAGCGAGCTGACCGACAAGCTGGGCCTCCAGCACTTGCGCAGCCGCACGGTGAGACCACCCAGCCCACCCTAGACCCAGCCTCCCTGGGGCGCTGCAGGCTGGGGCAAGTATTATCAGGCTGCTTCCGGCCCTTCCCCAGTGCTAACCTCGTTCTTTTCCTTCTCCCCACAGTGGTACGTCCAGGCCACCTGTGCCACCCAAGGCACCGGCCTGTACGATGGGCTGGACTGGCTGTCCCATGAGCTGTCGAAGCGCTAACCCGCCAGGGGCAGGCCCCTGCTGCCCGGAAGCTCCCGCGTGTGCACCCCAGGGATGGCTGACTCCCGGGGTGACTGACTCCCAGACTCCTCAGGCAGTGCCCGCCCCCCTCCCTCCCCCACCAGCTGGGGCCTCTGCTCCTGCTCCTGCCTGCATGTTCTCTCTGTCGTCAGAGCCTGGAGCGTGCTCTCTGGGCACAGAGGGGTCCGCTCCTGCCTGCTGGGGCCTGTGCCAGGGCCTCCCAGGATCAAGGCCCTGCTTTCAAAGGAGGAGCAGGGATCTGGGTTTGCTTTTGTTTGTTTTTTTTTTTGGTTGAGTTTGGTTTTTTGTTGGGGTTTTGGGGTTTGATTTCCATTTTGAGGTGTACCCTTGGAGCCAGGAGGGGTGGGGGGAAGGCGAGGGCTCCAGGTGGTGCTATGACGTGGCACTGGATGTTAAGTAATAAATTTGCTGTGGTTTGTACACAGTGGTGTTGATGGTCTAGAAGTGCGGGGATGGGGTTTTGGGCGTAGAGAGAGAATATTGAGGAGACTCAAAGCAGCTAAGGCCATAGAGCCCATCTCCTCCCTACATAGTTGCTCTCATCTGTGTGGTTTCTTATTCTTGAGATTAAGAACCCTTTGTTCCAGTGAAGAAACCCCATTCCTTCCAATCAAGAGGCCTTTTGCTGGTGGTGTCAGGAGGTGCCTTCCTACTTCTGCAAACCACACAGTTCCCATCTGTCTCACACAGTCTCTCAGGGGGGTGGTACTTGACTGCTAAACACATTAAGATTTGAGGGTGAAGGAATGTGTTAAAAATGTGAGGACTTACACTGTGTGCCTTGGGAAGAGATTCATTAGGACTGGGCCAAAGCCCAGGTAGATGCACTTTTACCATCACCCAGACCAGTCCAACACTAGCAATCTATTAACCGTATTTTAAAAAACAGTAGAGCCTTAGAGATTACAGTGTTTTGCTGAGCACCATGGGGACCTCTTCCCTCAGTCTTATTGATGGCACCCAGTTCCCATTCCCTTTGAATCCTAGCAAAACTTAAAACACACTCTGTTTCCCTCACCATTTCTCCCTTCCTCTCTTGTATCGTCAAGTTCTCCAGTTCAGGAAGGGTTTTCTCCATAATCTTTGCAAAAGGTCAATCCCAGAGGCTACTAGCACACAGAGACTCTGGAGAGAAAGAACTGAGATCATTCTAGGCAGCTGGACACCAGCCACCAGCAGTGCCCATGAGTTGGCAGGTGGGTCCCTTTGACCTGGGCCATTATCCTATCGCTCTTAAGATGCCCCATCCTGAGTAATAAGAACAGTTTATGCTTATCCACTGGAAAAGAACTTGTAAAACACTGAATGAAATTTCAAATTCTTAAAAGAATCCAGACTACCTGGAGTCATGGAGCTTGGATAGACCCTGAGATAATTATCCAGAGATCAACTTTAAATCTGAAACTGGAAACAGTAGATTAACTTAACCAAGAATATCCATTGAGGATTATGTTCTTTTAAGAGCTAGCTACATGGAGTCAAATTGACTCAGCAACTTGAAAGATTAAATGAGAAGTTTAGGATGCAGTGAGATGATCCTAATGGGGGAAGAACAACTTGGGGAAGGGGGGAGGTGAGAGTGATTAGACACCTTGAAGAACGTAGTCAGTGTTACCAGATTATGCATGAAGGTTTTCCTATGTCTATTCCTAACAACAACAATAAGACTAAACAGTACCTTTTAAGACATGATGGCTTCATCATCCAGGGTCCTTGAGATGTGATAAATCTTTTTCTTGGTTACCTTGAGCTCCTTTTGGAACTTGAGTCCTCAAGGATCCAAGCCCAACCACTTTTCTAGGGAGTTGAGTGGTTGATTTCTATCCTTTTTATTAAAATGAGGGAAGGTAAAGAAGGGGAAGGACTTGCCTCAAGTTAGAGGTGGGCACAGAGGTTTTGATTCCAGTCGGCTGACCTCTAGGAATGGGGCACAGAGATGCAGGCCACAGTCCCAAATCCACTTCCTCTGGGCCATGGATTGAAGCTGGGCCTGTACATTTTTCCCACTGTGAAGAGACAAGAGGCAGCTCCCATAGTCACAATGCTCCCGGGTCACAGAGGCTCAGGGTCTTGGGCCAGCCTCTGCCTGGGAGCACTGCTCTGGGGCTCCCCTGGGCCCTATGGCCTATGGAACCTCGCCACTGGGGGGTAGGCTGGGCTGGACTGAGTCATCACCTGCCGCACAGGCCCCATGGAGGAGATGGAATGGGTGCCAAAGCAGCCCAAGGCTAAGGACCTGAGGGTTGGGCTCATCAACTGGGCGGGAAGCTACCTGACTTTTGAGCCTTGTAAGAAAAGAGTCAGTGCTACAGCAAAGGGTTTGGGCAAGAAACAGGTAACAAGGCAAACGTGTGCTGGACCCAACTTCCCAAGTGGCCCAGGTCACCCTCAGGAGTGAGAGTGGTGCCTTCCACCTAACCCTCACCTAACCTCTGTCATTTCCAGTTCAAGACCCTGCCACCCCAGGCTTTTGCCCAGGGCTCCCCACTGCTCTGTTCCCCCTGTCTGAACGTGTTCCATGAGGGAAGCCTCAGCCTAGCCTTCCGGCCTTGTCCTGCTCTGGCTTTTCTACGTGCCATCCCAGCAGAGGGGTTATGTTATCCGAGAGGAGAGTTGGAGGGTCATCCAGGGGAAGTAGATCCAGTAGAGTGGCTGCAAAGTCTGCAGTCCTGGGTGGCAGTGTTGAAGAGTAGTGGACTAGGCAGCCCTAGGAGGGTGGCCTACATTTTAGAGAAGGGCACGGGCACCTCTGAGGCAGCTGCTGGATGGGGCAGGAGTGCAGCCCTCTGACGTGTCTCACTGCGACCCATCTCTGAGGCCTGCCCCTGTGCTCACCTCCGAGAGCCCCTGGGGAGCCTGGACCACTGCTGAGAGTCATGCTTTGCTCCTGCTGGCTCGCAAGGTGGCCTTGGCAATGGCCTTGGTGATGGCGGTTGGTTGAGTGCTCTGTCTGCTCTATGTCCATCAGTGAGAAGGAAAGAAGCAAGACCAAACCCAGAGAATTTCTTAAGAAATTAATTACGACTGAAGGGAGCTTGGTGGTTAGGTGTTGCACTGCCAACACAAAGGTACGAGATTCTAATCCACCAGCAGCTCTGCAGGAGAAAGATAGGCACTGTCCCTGTGTGATACATTTATTGCCTCTGAAAACCCACTGGAGGGTCAGCTTCAGGTCGGCTCCAACTTGATGGTAGACAACGAGACCCACAAAGCAGGTCAAGAAGGGAGTTTTTGCCTCCTGGTACTTGGAGGAAGAGAGCACAGAGGTTCTTGTCTGTGGTTTTTGAGAAGCTCTGTGGCCATAGGCCTTGGCGTGCCCTGAGACCCTTATGATGATCGCTGGTTGGGAGGATGGGAGGTCTGAGAAGAGTAGAAGTCCCCAGGGCTGCCAGGTCGGGAAGGTGAGACCAGGGGTGACAGGTCGGTTGTCAGGCTACTGGGTAAGGTCACCTGGTGACCTGGCCTCCCACCTCTCCCTCCAATGCCATCAGACGTGGGAGCTCCTGGTGTGCAATGAACATGACTCACAGGCTGTGGTCCGACTCCGAAGCCTGCAGGGTCACTACCTGCTGTCCGAAGGGAACGGCTCGGTGTGTTACGGGCAACCGAGGGGCAACCATCATGGGTGCTTCCTGCTACGCTTCCACCGGAACTGCAAGTGGACCCTCCAGTGTGTCCTCACCGGGCACTACCTGGAGTCGGAAGGCGAGGACGTGTTCTGCAAGTCCAGGGTGCTCTCAGCCTACCACATGTGGACCCCTCGGCCAGCTCTGCACATCCACGTGACCCTCTACAACCCCCTCCACCGCTGCTATGCCCGGGCTGACCCCACGGTGGGTCGCATCTGGGTGGACACGCCAATCCCTTGCCTGGAGGAATGTGGCTTCCTGCTGCATTTCCAGGATGGCTGCTACCACCTGGAGACCTCAACACACCACTTCCTGTCCCACCTGGACAGGCTGGTCTCCCAGCCTTCGGCACAGACAGCCTTCCACATGCAAGTGCGGCCCAGAGGGCTGGTGGCACTGAGCGATGGAGAAGGGGGCATATTGTACCCCCAGGGCTCACGGCTGCTCCTGGGGCTGGGCTCTAGGCCCCATCATGGTGAAGAGTGGTTCGTCCTTCAGCACTGCCCCGCCTGGGTCACCCTCAAGTCAAGGGCGAAGAAGCTTGTCTCGGTCTGCGGCAAGTGCTGAGCCCATCATGGCCAGGGAGGGACAGAGGGTGGTGGCAGAGAAAATGGAAGTGTGTCTGGAATGAGCAAGGATTGTTGAACCTTTTGTAAGAAAGGCCCTAAGTTTCCATGGCAGGATAGTATAGGGCTCAGTTCCTGTTCACAGAGTTGCTCTGAATTGTACTCTGTGGCACCCAACAACAACCAGGCCCCAAGGAGTCCTTGGTACCACGAAGAAAAAAATGGGGTTTTGAGCTTCAGGAGGAAGTCGTTTGTGTTTTCAAGCTACTAAATACTTAACCCAACTCTAGGGGCTCAAGGCTTAGGAGACAAAGCAAAGGGGTCCCCAGTGACAAAGTAGGGAGGAAGTGTCAAAACTGAGGGGAAGAACAGAACTCTGGCTGCATCTGACCTGTTCTTCCCCTGCAGATTTTGAGGTATATGCTACCGCAGATCGCTTAACCCCGATGTCCTTGTTCCAGTTTGAGTGTAACAAGGACAGCTCCACCTTGCAACTGCGTTCAGTCAACGGCTTCTATCTAGTCCAGGTGAGATCTAAATCTCCGTCCTCAGTCTTGAGCCCTGAGATTTCCCCTTTCTACGTGCACTTTTTCCTTCTTCAGGCAGATGAGGGGGTGCTTTGTGGATGCCCTTGGAAAGTCATTTGCATCCAGGGGGACTTCCTTTCTTCAAATCAACTTAATTGAGGAATAGTTTGCATGTAATATGATTGGAATGACTGTACATTTTCAACTTTGTTCCTTTTAAGTGTGAGTTTTATCTTTGGGTGAAAATTTACAAATCATACTGTGTTTTCTATTCAACCATTCACACACATTTTAGTACAAAATGACACATAATGATGATCATTATAATTAATTATAACATCAGATAAACATTGCATATTGAATTTCCCTTTACCCAACTTAACTATTTATTAATTTTTTTTCACCCTCTCTCTCTCCCTTTCTACCCCTGTGTATACCTTTCTTTAGCTTTTCATCGTTTTAGTCTTATATTAAAATTGTCCTTTGGTGATGACTTTTGTCACTCGGCATAATTTCTTTTAGAGCCACCCATGTTGGGCAGGGTTTCACTAACTCTGTATGATACTCAGTAAGGCATCTTGTGACTGTAACATAGTTTCCTTAGCCATTCATTCATTAATGAATAGCTGGGCTTTCTCTTAGCTGTTATAAATACTGCAGACAACATGGGTGTGTGCATATCTGTTAATGTCACAGCTATTATTTCCTTGAGATAGATACAAAGTAGTGGATTTGCTAAGTTCAAATGGTCATCAAATGGCATTTCTATTTCCAACTTTCTGAAGAAGTACTAAACTACTTTCCCTAGTGTTTGCACCATTTTATATCCCCACTAACAAGGTAAGAAAGTTCCAATCTCTCCACACCCTCACCAGGATTTGCTGTTTTCTGTCTGCGTGAATTTGGCAGTTGTTGTTGGAGGAGGCTCGGGTGGCATAGTCTGTAGGGAGATAGATGAGCTGCTAACTCAGAAGGGGTACATCTCGGCCAGTTTGAGTCCTCTCAGCAGCTCCATGGGGGAGAGATGGGCGGTCTTGTCCTATGTGATTTGCATCCTTGGAACCTCACTGGAGAACCAGCTGAGCCAGGTCTAACAACTCAACAGGAATGAAGAGTAGCAGTGTTGCTGGAGTAGATCATATCTCCTTTTCGTTTGCATTTTTCTTTTTTTTTCTATAATTATATTTTATTAATTTTCATAAACATTTACAGAGATTTTGGGCTTCCACTCATTCATTGTTGCACTATTCTCTCTACCCTCCTCCCAGTTTGTTCTTGTCCAAATGCCACAGTGCTTGTCAAAGCCAGTTCTGATTAATCTTCTTTGTCAGTGTGTCCTTTGCCATTCCCTATCACTCCTCCCTGAGAGAGACTTCACCCTGAGTCATAAGGAAAAGGGGATGGCGTATTCTCTTAGCTACTTCCTGCTGAAAAGGGACGCTGTGGGTTTCAGGGTGAAGATCTTCTCTCACTACTCTAAAGGGCCCCTTTGGCAGTAGGAAACACATAGACTATTATGGAGATTGATTTTGGAATTTAGATGCACTCTTATTGATTGTGCTTGGCTGTACATGTTCATATCCTTGAATATGTATCATGGGGGTGTTGCAACCTAGAAGACACAAATTTGACTAACAAGTTATAAGTACATGAGTCCAAAAATTATGGAAAAGTAAAAGAAAAGCTTCTTTCGTTTTACAAACCCTCCCCCAGGTCCCCTCCACCATGTAGCCCTCGCTCTAGTCTCCTGTGATGACAGAAATACCCAGTTATATCTCTCTTTTAAACGGTTCTCTCCCTCCTCTGTTTCAGTGCAGTATACATTATTGAACCCATCTCTCCAGACTTCATGTATGCGTTGGCCATCTGAATGTCTTCTTTGGTGAAATATATTTTCATGTCCTCTGCCCACTTTGTCATTAGATTTTTTATCATTTTCTTGCTGAGATGTTGGAGTTTTCTCTACATTTTACAGATCAGTCCCTTGTCAAATATGTCATTGCCACATATTTTTTTCCGGTCAATAGGCTCTTTTTCTAGTCATTTGGAGAAATCTTCTGATGCACTTGGATTTCATTTTTATGAGGAGTCAATCCTCTAGCTTATACCCTGCTGATTGTTCATTTCAATTGCATATGTAGTCACTGTGCCAAAAACAATTCACCAACACAGAACAATTTCCATTAGCAGTACTGGACGACAAACAATGGCACTGAAGGACGAAGGCCAACCTGCTTTGAAGGCATTGGCAATGAATAAGGCCCCAGAAACCGATGGAATACCAACTGAAGTGTTGTAGTAAACAGTTGCAGCCCTGGATGTGCTCATTAGTGAATGCCAAGATGTTTGGAAGACATCTACCTGGCCAACTGACTGGAAGAGATATGTGTTTGTTCTTATCCCAGGAAAAGGAGTTCCATCAATGTGGAAACTTTTTAACAATATTGTTAATATCACATGTAAGTAAAATCTTACTGAAGATTATTTAAAAATGTCTGGAACAGTATATTGTTAGAGAACTGTCAGAAATTCAAGCTGGGTTTAGAAGACACCATGGAATGAGGGATATCATGTCTACTGTCAAGTGGATCTTGGCTGAAAGCAGAGAGTAGTACCAGAAAGACTTGTATTTTATTGAGTATGCAGAGATATTTGACAGTGTGGGTCATAATAAATTATGGCTGGCATTGAGAAGAATGGAGAATCTAGAACAGTTAATTGTACTCACGTGAAACCTGTACATAGACCAAGAAGCAATCATTCAAACAGAACAGAGATCCTGTATGGTTTAAAACCAAGACAGGTGTGCTTCAGGGTTGTAGGCTTTCTCCATTACCTATTCAATCTGTATGCTGGGCAAATCATTCAAAAATCTGGGCTATATAAAGAAGATGTGGCATCAAGATTGATTGCAGGAAGGCTCCTCAACAATTTTCATTATACAGATGACAAAACCTTGGCTTGCAGAAAGTGAAAACACAAAGCACTTTCTGAAAAAGATCAAAGACTGTGGATTATATCTCAACATCAAGGGGGGGGAATCCTCATCGCTGGCAACATAGGCAACATCATGATGATTATTGTTGTTGTTATGTGCTGTTGAGTCTCCTGCAACTCATAGCAACCCTATGCACAACAGCCTTGATGCCTGCCCTGTCCTGAGCCAGTCTCACTGCCTTCAACACACCTATCCCCATTGCCCCAGTTACTGTGTCAATCTATTCCCCTCCTGCTCTGTCCCTCCACCCTTCCAAGCATATGTCCTTCTCCAAGGACCAGTCCCTCCTTGCCACATGACCTAAGTATATGAGATGGAGCTTCAAAATCCTAGCCACACTCTCCTGTTTATTCTATTGGTGGCCCATGGTATGTTCAATACTCTTCTCCAGCACCAAACTCAAAGGCATTGGTTCTTCTTCTGTCATTCTTAGTCATTATCCAGCCCTCAGATGCATTGATGCATAATAAATAATTGTGAAGACCATGCCTGGATCAGGCATACCTTAGTGATAGATGGAGAAAAGATTGAAGTTGTCAACAACTTCATCTTAGGTCCACAGTGAAGACCCTTGGTACCAGCAGTCAGGTGATCAGGAGACATACTACATTGGGAAAGTTGGCTGATCTAGCTTAAGTTCATTTTTTGTGGATGATACAAGGTATGGACTTTGTTATCATTTTCTACAGATAGAGATCCAGTTTTACCAGCACCATTTGTTAAAGAGTTGACTTTCCCCAACTTAATGGATTTCAACTCTTTGTCAAAGATTTAGCTGTCTGTAGGTGGATAGATTTCTTTTTAGATTCTCAATTCTGTTTCGCTGGTCTGTATACCTATCACTGTATCAGCACCAAACTGGTTTTCTTGCTTTGGTTGCATAGAAGATTTTGAAATCAGGCCATGTAAGGCACTACGTTTCTCTACCTTTGCATCTTTGGTAGCATTTTCTTATCTGGGTTGTCTTTCCTTCCCATCTAAAATTGGTGATGACTTTTTCTCTCTCTGATGATTGATGGTGGGATCTAGACTGGTGTTTGTAGACTGCTTTTGATGTTTCAATAAAAAAATAATGTTACATCTATAGATCAATGAGCCTGGCATATTCTTCCATTTAGAATGGTCTCTTGTATTTTGTAGTTTTCTCGGTATGGATCTTTTGTAACTCTGATTAGATTCCCCTGATAAGAACTAGAGCTGCTGTGCACAGGATCACCATGGGGCACAGGTGGCTCGACAGCACATAACAACAACAAGAAGAAACCTTATAGTCTGTTATACTATTTAAGTTAAATCAGTGCTTACAGGGAGATTTATAGCATTCAAGTCTTAGATGAAATGGGAACATCATTGCTGAGCCCCCACTGGGTGACCAAGGCTGTAAATTAAGGGAGAGGAAAGCTCCATCTTTCTGTCCCAGCACTGCTGGTGGATGAAAATTTCCAGAGAGATGCCATTTTGGAGATTAGAAACACAGTTTCCTACAGACTCTGCCACTGAAGCTCATGTATATGGCTAGTCCTTTTCAAGTAAAAATGTGGACAAGAAATCATTGCCTACCTCAAAGTCACAAAGATTTTCTTCTATAATTTTTATTGTTTAGCTTTCACATTTGTGGCTTTGATCTATTTTTAGATAACTTTGGCATAAGGGCCAAAGCTACTTTGCCTCCATACAGATACCCA
The DNA here is from genome assembly GCF_000299155.1 of Elephantulus edwardii. Taxonomy (NCBI): domain Eukaryota; kingdom Metazoa; phylum Chordata; class Mammalia; order Macroscelidea; family Macroscelididae; genus Elephantulus; species Elephantulus edwardii. The sequence goes on along the minus strand of NW_006399931.1, from coordinate 1,883,930 downwards.
GACCCCTTTGATGCTAGGCTCGGAAATATAGCACAGACGGGCAATGGGAGTTGAAGGATACACCATGTTCCCCATAAAACATCTGAAAGTATAAAGCATGCCTCGGGGTGAGAGGAAGGCTGGATTGGATGCGAGGTAGAGAGTCTGGGAATTAGAATGATGGGAAGAACCCTGAGATGTTCACGCCTCACTTCCCCTCCCTGTTCCTGTTATTCTTTCTAGCGGCGCCATAGGACACTGATGGCCGACGGGCACCCTCTGGAGTCCGACACCTTCTTCCGCATGTACTGGAACTACGGCCGGCTCATACTACAGTCCTCCAGCGGGCGCTTTCTGAGCATCATGGCTAATGGCCTCCTGGTGGCCAATGCCACCGTTCCAGGTGAGCCGAGTGGCCCAGCAGGTAACTCCAGGTCAAGGATGCTTCTGGTAGGAAGCACCCCTCTGGGAAAGAGAGAGAGAGGTAGCCTTTGCTTTGAGTCAGAAGACCTGGGTTTATGTTCTTGCTCCAGCACTGAAATGATGTCATCCCTGCTCAAGCTACCTCCTTGAGCCTGAGGGGTTTTTATCTGTAAGAGAGGACTTGATATCCACTCTGCCTGCCTCACAGGCTTATTGTGAGCCTCAGACACACATATTTCAAAGGAGAAAGATTGCCTGTATTTACTGAGCTTAACACTATGCTTGGTGCCTCTACAAACATCTGACCAATTCCTAACAGAAGACCTGACACCTACTTCTTGTTGTTGTTGTTGTTGACCATCAAGTTGACTGTGACTCCTGCCACTCTGTGAACAACAGCTCTGACCCCTGCCCTGTCCTGTACCATCCTCATCATCTCTGATATGTGGTTCCAGTCACGGTGTCAATCCTTCTTGTTCATTACATGTTCAAATAGTAAAGACAGCCTTTTGTCTCCAACCTTTCCCCTCCTGCTGTGATCAGAAGACATTGAGAGGCAGTTCTTGTACACAAACCCTCCCCATTTCTCACAGGCCCCCATGAGGAATTTGGGATCCGATTAGCCAACCGCCCCTTCCTGGCACTGCGCGGGCGATATGGGTACGTGGGCACTTCCTCAGAACATGACCTCATGCAGTGCAACATGGACCAGCCCGACTGTATCCACCTGCTGCCCTGCCGCCAGGGCATCTACCACTTCCAGGGTGAGGAGCACCTCTCCCTTCCTCCAGGCTGCATGATGCAGTCCATTCACCTTCCCCCCCAGCTCGAATCTCAGGGCCTGCTCGTCATGGAAGGGGAAATGGGGTTTCCTGTTTCCGGGGGGGGGGTTAGTGGGGTGACCTCTGCTCTTCCCTAGAAAGGCCTGCCCACACTGCCAGGGTGGGGTGGCCAGGTCACATGTCACGTCCTCACCGCTGTGGAGTGTATGCAAAAGCTGCCGTGCAGGAGGGCCGCCCTGTACACGACCCCCACCGACTGAGCCCTTCCCGCCCCAGCACAGGGTGGAGCCTTCTGGTCCATTACATCTTTTGGCACCTTCCGCCCTTGGGGGAAGTTTGCCCTCAACTTCTGCATCGAGCTTCAGGGGAGCAACCTGCTTACCGTCCTGGCGCCCAATGGCTTCTACCTGCGCGCCGACAGGAGCGGCACCCTGTTGGCAGACAGCGAAGACATTACCAAAGAGTGTATCTGGGAGTTTTAGGTAAGATTGAGTGGGGAAGGATCTGGAGGTGAGGACAGGGGCTGAGGGGCAAGAGGAGAATGGAGGTGGATGGGACATGTGTAATAGGAAGACCAAAATTCATGTTCATAGAGAGCTCTGGTGGCCTAGCGGGCAAGAAGCTGCACTGCAATCCCAGAGGTATGCAGTTCGAATCCACCAGATGCTCTGCTGGAGAAGGAGGGGCAGTCTCCTCCTGTACCTGTCAGATCCGATTTGACAGTACACATACACAAAAATAATAAAATAAAATAAAAAAAAACTAAAAAAAAACCCAACAAAATTCATGTTCAGGCTGGCTTCTGTATACAAGGCAATCAGTCCAGGCTTTGCTTCCAAGTCTGTGCCAAGTCCTTGCTGAACGTCTAAACCTGGGTTTTCTAGAGAAAGGAGAGAAATTAGATCTTAATTTCTCACTTAAGCCACACAGATGTGTGCTTCTAAGCAAACCTGGGGCAGAGGTGTATGGGGGTGCAGCGGGACAGGATGAGGTGCATTTGGGCTTCTGTATCTCACTAAGGTATAGAATTTGTTATCATATGCCATCGAGTCTGAACCAGTTCACAGCAGACCCTCCAGAGGGTTTTCAGAGGCAGTACACGAGTGAAGATTGCCCGTCTTTCTCCTGCAGAGCAGCTGGTGGATTCAAACCGTGTGCCTTTGGGTTAACAGCACAACTCCTTACCACTAAGTCACCAGAGCCCCATGGTATAGGATGTATAGAATGTCACCCCATTTACAGATGAGGAGGGTGATTCTGAGCATGGGTGTAGGTGCCAAAAGGTGTGCTTTGAGGGTGTGCTTTCTGGTCTCTGTGTATCCTCTCTGTTCCTACCCCTCCAGGATCTTTGAGGGCGCTGATGGCTCCAAGATAGTTCTCTCTAGCTCTGAAAACTTACTGGTGTACACAGTTCATGTAACTGCATCTTGCCATCCCATCTAAACTGGCAGAACTGGAATTAGACTCCTTGTTCTCTTCTTTCCAGCCTCCTATGACCATCTCGAGCTTTGCAGGTCTCCTAGAATCTCAGGTTCAAGGACTGAGCACCGTTGCTGAGTCTCCCTTCAACACACCTTGAACATGTTTTTAATGTTTCCTTAACATCCTTAACATTGACCGCTGCCACTCTTGGACTCCAGACATTTCATCAAGAGCCTGCACCACTCTCCCTGGCATCCCCTGTATCATTTCTGTTCCCCTCCAGGCCCTTTTGTCACACAAACACCCCACTAAGCTGTTCACCATCATCAAGTCAGCCCCCAACTTATAGTGAACCCACACAATGAGACAGCTCCATTGTGATCCCTGGATTCTTTTTCAATGACTGGTTTTCAGAAGTAGGTTGCCAGGCCTTTATTCCTATGTCTTAGTCTGGAAGCTCCATTCAGCATCATGGAGCATGCAAGCCTCCACTGTCAAGACAGATGGTGGTTACACTTGCGCTCCCCTGGCCAGGAATCGAACTGTGTCTCCTTCCTGTTATGTTGTTATTTGCTGTTAAGTCAGAACCAACTCATAGCTGACCCTCTAGTGGGTTGTCAGAGGCTGTAAATCACACAGGAGGAGACTGACCATCTCTCTCCTACAGAGAAGCTGGTGGATTTGAACTGCTTGTGTCTGATAGACTGCATGGAAATGAAGGATTCTCCCACTCAGCCACCACTGCCCTCAAATGCGACCAGGCGGCCTTTCTTGTAATGCGTTCCTAACCCAGCACTCTCTCGCGCATACCTCTTCCCGTCATCTTATTGCTTCTAGTTCTTTTCCTTCACAGTCACCCACTTTGCTGATGTCAAAGGGGTGTTGTAGGAAGAACTTGAGCTTTCTGTCATACAGACCTATAATCTAGAGCTAGGAAGCCTAGTGTACTAGTTCTGGGACCTTAGAGAAATGACTTAACATTTCTAAGTCTCAATTTCCTTATCTGTAAACTGGTAATACCATCTACTCCATAGGGAGCTCTAGTGGCCCGGTGGTAAGAAGCTGTGCTGCAATCCCAAAGGCATGCTGTTCAAGTCTACCAGCTGCTCCATGGGAGAAGGTTGGGCAGTCTCCTCCCATGTGATTGTCTCTGAAAACCCAGTGGAGGGTCAGCTGTGGGTTGATTCTGACTCAACATCACACAATAACAACATCTATATCATAGCGTACTATGAAGATTAAATAACAATCTGAATCTAAACACAGACCCTCCATACCTGGTTCATCTTCATTTTTCTACTAGTTTTAGCTATGAACACTTGAAATGGTCAAGTGGAGACATGTAAAAGAATCCTCCTGGGCTCCAGTTTCTTCTTTCTTCCGTGAAGAGTTTATATCGAGTGAAATTTCTCAGGTCCCATCATGTCTTGGTGTGCTGGGAGAGAGTGTATTGTGATGATGAAGAACTCATTTCTGGATTCAAGGAAAATTGGGCTCTAATTAGATTTTTATCAGCTAAATTCATGGTTTGACCATGGACAAGTAAACCTTTCAGATTCATTTTCTCATAGATTACAGTATGTATCTCAGAAAGTTGTTGCAAATAAGACCTAAGATAGTGACTATAAATTGCTTGCTAGAAACCCTGGCTTCTGCACTGCGGTCACTCTGTATCAGAAGCCTTCCCCAACCCCGCTCAGTCTCACATCTGACCTGTCAGCTGAAGTCCAACTCTAATGACTTGGCACCATTCGTTTGATCTTTAATTGACCTTTGCAACTTTCCCCTACACATCAACTTCACACAGGCCTGTATAGTTCTGGATCTTCCCCAAGAACGAGACAAATTTCTCTATTTTCTCTTCTCCCATAGACCCTTGCTAAGTTTTCTTCCACAACCCGGAAGTCAGTCAATAGCTGATAAACATCCTGTTCTGTCTCCAGGTCAGTGGGATGCTCCCTGCCAGAACCCAAAACCTCCAGGAGAAACTAATGTACTAACTGGAACAGGAACCCCAGAGTCAAGAGCCATGAGAAGAATATCTGTTCCCCGAATTTTCCTACCTGGTTTAGCAGGACACCTGTTTCGAGAAACAATACATCCCGACAGGCCACGCCCGAGAACCCTGTGTGCCTGTGACTGAGAACACAGTAGGGGGTTCGAAGAGGGTGAAGACTGGGGCTCCAGGCTGCTCTGAGCTCTACCCAGAAAAGGGGAGGCTGGCTAAGAACCAGTGTCTTCAGAGGTCCTTCTCATCCTTAGGAGAGTCAGTACACCATTCCCAGTGACCTCGTCTAGTCTAGCCTTGCCCTCAGAAATTCAGAAGCCACATGTGACTCTACATGCAGCCTTTTGGTTTAGAAAGAATGGATAATTAGTAATCCTGTGGGCATAGTCCAACAGTAATAACATCTTATGTCTACCTGGCCCCTGCCCCATGGTTACCAATCATTCCTCCCTTATCATTACTTTTGATCTAGTAAGGTGAACATGACGTGTACTTCACTGACTGCCATTTCCAACCCTTTAGAGGGAGTTGAAGTAATTTGTCCAAGATCCCTTGACTACTCACAGCAAAATTAGATCTCTGATTCAGTCATTCTAACTCTAAAGTCCACTGTTCTTTCCATCAAAATGTCTGTCATTCTTGCACTTTTATTTATTATTATTATTATCATCTTAGTATCTACTTGCCATCTGCCCTACTAATGCTTTGAATTGATATAGACTCTTAACTACCTTTATTTAGAAATAAATATTTTTATGATTAGGATAAATGGAAAATCAAAACCACTTGCCATAAATAGACATTGACCACAACTAAGTACAACAAGAACAACACTGCATTTCAAACCCTGGTCAGATTTCCCTCTCGTGCCCTAAGTTAAGGTTCTATAAATGTGTTTTCTCCTCAAGAAATAGAAAAAAACTAGTTTTTATGTTCTAATCCAGTAAGTAAAGATTGAAAACCTGAGAGATCAAGGCAAAGCAGGGCAAGCCTTGGGGTAGGGTATACTATGCAAGGGGGACCTGATGGGTCATTTGATAGGGACTTCCTGCCACAGCATTGGAGAGACACATTTACACACTCAAGTGCTGTGTTGTGTACACACCTGCGTGCACACACAAACATGCACTTTCATGCTTACACTTACCCTGAGCCCCACGTGTGGTCATGGACCCTCTGCTTGCAGGGGCTCAGTTTGGAAGCCTCAGTGGAGAAGGCGTTGCCCACACAAGTCCTGTCATTACTGTGATTGGCTCACTCACAGGTGGCTCTGTCCAGCCAGCCAACAAAACCTCCCTCTTCCCTGGGGCAGCTCTGTCTGCAAAGCTTCCAGTTGGGGAGGAAGAAAAAGATAGGAGAGGGACAGGGTGTGCTGAAGAAATGGCAGACATTTCACGCTGGAGCTGCACTGCCCCGGAGGACGTTCTGCCCTGGTGGGAGTGCTGTTTCATCTTGACGCTCCACAATACAGTTGCCAATTAGCCTCATGCGACTTTGGAGCATTTAAAATGGATCTAGTAACCCACCTGGGCCTCGTGGACAGGAAGTGATGCTACCAAGCCAAAGGTGGGTGATTTTAACCTGCAGCCCTCAGGCCTGGTTTTAATTGTTTCTGGTCAAAGCATTCTTCTAAGTCATATAGCACTAGTCTGTCCATTTACTGTACAGAGGTAACTCGTGGTTGCTGTGATGCTGACCACTGTGACACTGATGTCACTGATTTGACACTGGTGTCAAATGCGTGAATGGTTACCCATGGGGGGCTGTGTTTGGTGGAGCTTCCCGATTAAAAGAAGCTTGGAAGCAGGAGTGACATCCATTTCTGAAATGGCTAGTCTCTGGAAACTTTATGAATTTGGAGAAACGATGAAAGCTATACAAGTGTTCAGGGATTTTGTTCATAAGGTCACTGTGAGTCTTCTAGGACTTGAGGGCACTTAACAACAACAACAGTGCAGCTGAGGAACTGAATTATTCTTTTTATTCAGTTTGTACATTTACATAGACATGAATGGTTGGTGGCCAATGCATTGAACAGACTGAATCTAGTATATTTGATGGTAGAGAGGCCTTTTGAAGGACAGCTTTTGGATCAGTACCTGACGACCTAAGAGTGCACTGCTATGTTGTCAGGTACTGTCGAGTCAAAAGTAACTCGTGGATGATTCTCAGCAGGTTTTCAGAGGGTGTTATTCACACAGAAGGAAATTGTCTCTCTTCCTTCCACAAAGCAGTTGGTGGATTTGAACTGTGTGCCTTTGGGTTGGCAGGACAATGCCTTTCCACTCAGCTATCAGGTTCACCCCCACCTCACCTTGCACCATCATCATTCTGTTGCTCCACATGAGAAAAAGAATTTGGAGGGATGATCCCATCTCCCATTCAGAATATTCTCCACGTTGTTCACTTTCCCCCACAACCCTCCGCCCTCCTATAGCCCCAGACTTCCTTGGAGGAGCCTAGGGCTTTCTCTGCGGGGGAACATAATTGAGAAGATTTGGAAGTTGCTTCCAAGGAGAGCTATGCAGACATGCCCCAGGGGCATTCATAATTGAAAAAGCAGAATATGAAAAATGGCATTTCCACTCTGTGTGCTGCTATGGAAAAATACATATGCTATTATGGAATTATTGTCTATTTTCTTAGATTAAAGCATTACTAGAAATGTCCTTAGATGTGGTAATGGTATCATGATTATGCATGAGAAGGTCCTAATTTTTTGGAGATGTGTGCTAAAGGATTTAGAGGTGAAGAGACATGATGTAACATCAGTGTGTGTGTGTGTGTGTGTGTGTGTGTGTGAGAGAGAGAGAGAGAGAGAACCCACACATCAAGATAGATAGCTGATAGTAGATTGATAGTAGATGGATAATAGTGATAGAGATGAAAGGAGGGCAGGGAGGAGGTAAATATATAGAAAGAGGATTTAGAGAAAAATGTAGAAAATAGTTTACAAATATTAAAGCAAGGGGTAATGATGTATGGGTGTACATGAGAAATATGATAGAAAACAAGAGCCTCTATTAATAAAAAAGAAAAGTTTTTATTGCTATGGAGAGGAATCTTAGGTTCACTGTGAGAGATGGATGGGCATCGCCTCTCGAGCCCTTCCCCTCAGGTGATACATATGAGGGCATCGAGGCAGGTGAGGCAAGGTCCACAGGTGATGAGGAGGTGGCAGGTAGGAGAAAGGGGCAGTGACCTCCTTAGACGTGTGTTAGATTCTCTCTCCCCCTTCTTCTATTCTTGTCTTCTTCCCTCATTCTAGGCCCGTAGGGGTAGGGAGCCAGGCCATGCCAAGGCTTGGTGGGCACCAAGACTGGCGACAGGGGTAGTGGAAGGAAAAGCAAGGCTGGCAAATCTGAACTGAATCCAGGGAACTCGGGTCTGGGGACAAGCAGCCTGTAGAGACATGGAGGTGAAGCCTGGGCTTGTTGCTCCGACCCCACCTCTCAACATCCCGAAAGGAGGAGCACTAAGACATTGGTACCCTGGCTTGAATACACGCACTCAAATCTTAATCCCACCCCCTTTCTTCTCTTCCTCCATCAATGGTACTGCAGCCTCAGGGGAGCACAGCCTTCTCCAATTGAGGAGACTCACTCAAAGCATGAGAAAGACCTTTATCAAAGTGCGTTTGATGGTCTCAGCTGAAGATCCATATTCTCCCGTGGATTAGAAATCCATCGCCCCTCCCACAACTCCCAGGACGAAGGCCTGTCTGGGATTCTTACCCCAGCAGGACTCGAACCAAGCTTGGGGTGAGGTGTTACTCAAACTTCTGTCAGGTGTTACCCCCCAGTGGAGCTGGTAGCAGGAAGGACCCAGGGCCTCCAGAGCAGGCAGAGCTACTGTGGACACACTGCCAGGGGACTGCTAGAAAAATTGACAGATGATGCCTCTGATTAGCAGATGGGCCCCAGGGCTCTCCACAATGCAGTAAGTATCCTGCACAACTCCAGAGGAGACTGTGGGGATGGCGCCTTCTGGAAGCATGCACTCCGGGTGCCTTAAGGAGCTAAGGACTCTAGTGCATGCCTGAGCCAGAAATAAGGGAGGCAGTGAGCTCTTGGAAGTCCCCCCAGCTCACAACTTTCCATCTCCTCCTGGGCACCTGTGCAGTCAGGATTCCTGAGGAAGCACCTGGTCCAGCAAGACCCTGGGAAGCAGCTGGTCCGTTTAGATCCTGGGAAGTACCTAGAAGGTAAAGGTGGAACCACTCAGAGAAAGAATGAACTGGATGAATATGTATGATGGTGAGTCAGGTCAGATAAAGGATCTAGGAAAGGCAGCAACTTCTTACACGGGTGAGGAGAGGGGATGAGGAACCCCCAGGGGGAAAAAGACCAAATCTTAAGGATGAAACTGTGCTGCAATCCCAAAGGTATATAGTTTGGATCCACCAGCAGCTCCATGGAAGAAGGACGGGCAGTCTCCTCTTGTGTGATTTACTGCCTCTGAAAACCAGCTGGAAGGGCAGCTACGGATCAGTTCTGAGTTGATGGCACGTAACAACACAGCCGAGAAGAACAGGAACTGTATGCTCAGCATCTACTATGGTGTTAGTACTTGAGAGATGTTAAGTACATGTTTGGTAGATGGATGGATAGATGAATTCATGGGAGTGGATGGATATGAGGATGGATGGATTGGTGGGCGGGTGGACAGATGATAGATGATGGATTTATGCATGGATGGAATGGATGATGGTTAATGGATAAATGGATAAGGATGAGGGACTGCGGATGGATGGATGGATGGATGGATGGATGGATGGATGGGAGGGGATGATGGATGGGAGGGTATGGACAGATGAGAATAAAATGTGTGAACAAAAATAGAAGGGAATAAATGGATAAGATTGGATGGATGGATAGATGATGGATACTTGGATGGATGCTTGGATGGATGGATGGATGGATGGATGGATGGATGGATGGATGGATGATGGATGGATAATGGATGAAGGATGGATGGATGATGGATGGATAATGGATGAAGGATGGATGGATGGATGGATGGATGGATGGATGGATGGATGCTTGGATGGATGGATGGATGGATGGATGGATGGATGGATGGATGGATAGATGGATGCTTGGATGGATGGATGGATGGTTGGATGGATGGATGGATGGATGGATGGATGGATGGAGGATGGATGGATGGATGGATGGATGGATGGATGGATACTTGGATGGAGGGGTGTATAAGTAAGGACATAGAACAATCACCTGGTAGTTGTGTTTCACACTTGAGTTTCTCTTGCCGACGCCATTTAGCTCTTCGGTTAGAAAACCAGACCTGAGGAAAGATGGTGGGGACAGTGGAGCGAGCCATGCCCTCTCCTGCCTGGTAACTCACTGTCCTCCATTTGCCACGTGTTCCTGTCCTGAACATGGAGTGTACACTTTTCCTTGGGACTGGCCTGATTCCAGCCTCTGGCCTTTGCTCTTTGCCTCCTCTCTCAACTCAAAGGCATGAAGTGGGAGAAGGAGAAGAGCTACTACCAAATGAGGCCCAACCCAGACACATCTATTCCCACCTTCTTGTCTCCCTGTTCTTCTTGTGGGAAACCAAAGCTCTGTGTGGCACAGACTCTTTACCTTAATAGTTTGTGCACCCTGTGTCATAAATCTCACGCACCCTCACTGTGTCCTCGGGAAGGCAGGTAGCAGCAGCCAGCTTTCCACGGGCCACTGAATCAGGATACTGCCCACGCTGGAATTCTGCAGGGATCAGGCTCGCAGAGTTGAGGGTGAAGGGGGAGAAGCAGGTTTGGGTCTTCCCTCAGACCCTGCTCTCCAATTGCTACAGCCCTGACTGCCCCCCTCACCAGCATAAGCCCCCACCCCAGCCTCTCTTTCAGCCTTTGCCGCCTTGCCCAGGCCCAGGCCCACTGACTTCACCTGTCATGCCCAGCGCCCTCTGACCCACTGTCGACCCTGCCCCAGCACCTTTCTCTAGTGCTTCGGCTTGGCCTGGGGAGAAGATGGTCCGATTCCGGTGGCCAGTCCCTGGGTGAGGACCCCGAGGGGCCTTGGAACCACTGTGGGGAGCAGGAGGAACTGGAGCCAAAACAACTGCAGAGAACAAGAGCAGCTTGTGGTGTTTTGTGGTGATGGTTCCTCTTGCCACGTGGATCCCAAGACCCTGAAGTTGGCTCGGGGAGAAGGGGTGAAATGGTAAACAAGCAGAGGCAAATGGCTGGGGCATCCACAGTTGCTTGGAGGTGACTGCAGGAACACTTGATGGGAGACGTGATCAATAGCAGGGTGAGGTATGGGATTAGTACAGGGGGGACAAAGTAGCAGGGTTCATCCAGAATGCCTGACTACAAAACTGGAGGGAAGCTCTGAGAAGCTCTGTGCATGAGGCAGAAGGAAGTCATAACCCAGTTACAAAATGGGCAAAAGACATGGAAAGAATTTTCACAGAGGAAGATATTCAAATGGCAAACAGACACATGAAGAAATGCTCCAAATCACTGGCAATAAGAGAGATGCAAATCAAAACCACAAAGAGGTACCATCTCACTCTAGTAAGAGTGGCAAAGTTTAACAGGGCAGCAAGTAATAGATGTTGGAGAGGATGTGGTAAGAAAGGAACTCATACATTGTTGGTGGGGTTGTAAAATGGTATAACCATTCTGGAAGGCAGTTTGGCGCTTCCTCAAAAACCTGTATATAGAAATTCCATATGACCCAGCTATTCCACTACTTGGAATATACCCTGAGAAAATGAGAATTGAGGCACAAACTGAGATTTTTACACCAATGTTCATAGCAGCATTATTCATCATCACAAGAACATGGAAACAGCCCAAATGTCCAACCACAAATGAATGGACTGAGAAATTATGGTACATTTCACACAATGGAATACTATGCAGCACGCAGGAACAACAACTCTGTAAATTATTACCTAACTTGGGAGGGACTGGAGAGCATTATGCTGAGTGAATTCAGTCCCATAAGAATAGATATTGTATAGAACCATTATTGTAGAATGAGTATAAGGATCCAGGAAGGTAGGAGAGGTTGAAAGAAGAGGGGTGTGGATGTGCAGGGGGGAGGGGGGATTAATCATTGGGTTGTACAATTTGATTGGTGGAGGGGTGAGGGAAATGGAAAGAATTTGTTCAAATTTGTATTTGAATTTTGTAAATAAACTAGTAGCAAAATAAAATTTTTAAAACAAACAAACAATAAACCCAAACACCAAAAACCAATTCTCATTCTTACTCAGCCTGTCCTGTGACCCTGGGGATAGGAGAACCTGTAATCACAACCTGGCGAACCTGGGCAAGTCACTTTACTTCCCTTCAGTGCACCTCAAATATCTTCCACTAGGAAGCAGGAGTGGCATCCACTTTCTAAACAATATGCCTCTGGAAACTCTACTAACTTTGATAAATGTTGATAGTTATAAAAAGGCTTCAGGCCTTTTGTTCATTGGGTCCCTATGAGTCACAGGAGAGAATAGGCACTTCCAGGCCCTCCCCCATTTTCGATTGTTTTAAGGATAATGCAAGAAAGAACTTCAAAGGCTCTGAAGATGGTAATGCTGGCGTTTTGGCTGCAGTTATCCCAGGTGCAGCCCACAGACCCACCTGGTGGCTGGAACTGTGGCCAGGGGAGTCCGTGGTCCTCCTGTAGTGCCCGCAGGACCCGGTTGATGGAGGAGATCTGGGTAGGTTGGGGAGAGTTGGGTGCTGAGATGATGCCTGAGCCAGAGCTGCATCCTGAGACTATTTCCCTCTGTATACTCTCCCCAGTGCCCCTGCCCATCTTTCCAAGGGCAGCCTTCTCTCTCCCCAGCATTTTCTTCTTAACTCTCTCAACCACCAGTGTTAAGAAGAGACAGTCCTGCATTAGAGAGCCTGGGAACCCTGACACCCAACCTTGGACGCCCACATTACCAAACAGGAAGGAATCGTATCCTCTCCAACAGCAAGATCAAACCTGTTGCCGCTGTGTCAGCTCTAACGCATGGTGACCCCATGTATTGCAGGGTAGAATGGCTGCATTTTCTATCTATCACCCCGTGCAGAAGCAGCTAGCTTTTCTCCCGTGGCACGATTAAATCAACCACTAACACACAGATTACCAATCAAGTGCAAACTCATGGCCCCACCCTGAAAGCTTATTGCCAGTGCCAGCAGGGACAGGGCCACTTACACTGGGAGTCGTGTCCTGGGTGCAGAGCCCTTCAGCACACAGCTGGCGTTGGATCTCCCACGCAAAGAGAGCTGGACACTCGCCCTTCAGCTGGGCGATTCGAGCCACCACAGTGGGTGTGGCCAGGCGAGGCTTGCTCCCCCCAATACCCTTGGGCTCCAAGACCCCTGTGCGATAGTACCGCCCTAGGATCTTGCTCACACAGCCATTAGAGACCTGGGTCAGGTGGAGGAAAGGACAGGTGAGGCGGATGGGTGAGCGCTTCTGGGACAGAATGAGGCTGCAGGACTCGCTTGCGCAGGCTGCAGGGCTGGAGGTCCCTTCTCCCAATTGGGTGCCTGCCGCTCCCTTCCCCAGCATCCAAGAGGGTCTTCTAGGAAGTAGCCTGGGTCCTCAATGCCCCCAGAGTGTGGAACACCCCAGATTCTAGCCTGCTTGTCCTCATCACTGACATATTCACCTTGAGGCTCCGTGAGATGTCGCAGGGTCTCATCCCGCTAATGGCCAGCCGCACGATTTGCTGCCGGGTGTCCAGGGGCAAAGGTCTGCCATTTACAAAGAGACCCCCAAGCTGGTTCACGCTGCTGATGCCTGGGCAGAAGAAGGACTCGCATGTCTCCCCCATGCCCCGCCCACGTGAGGCATGGAAGACCATACCTACAGTGGCCTCCCACAAAACATGCCATTCTCTTTCGGAACTGGCTTATAGATGAGTCTTTGCTCCTTGACCATGTTGACTGACCTTGTTGATCTAAGACAGGAGGCAGTGGGGCAGGGAGGGGTGACTGGGGAAACCTCCCCTAGAAACTGGGGGAGGACAGATGAGCTGGGGGGGGGGAATGGAAGCAAGTCCTGATGTTGTTGTTGCTGCTGTTAGTTGCGGTTGCGTTTGAGACGTGTAGCGACCCTGTGTGCACTTGGGATTTTCAAAGCGCATTTTTTTAAAGCAGGTAGATGGCGAGGGGAAGAGGTGGGGGAAGCAGGTCAATGGGTCTGTTTTCCAAGGATCCTCAGGGCGAGTTTGAACCGATACTCTTTCACTTACTAATCAAGTACATAACAACAAGCATGTTCATCCACACCCCATCTCATTCCATCCCCTGCTGGTCAAAAGCAGAAAAATAATTTGGAAATATGAGTCTATCCTTTATGCAGAATATCCCTTCTTCATTGTCTTCCCTCACCTTCCTCCCTTCTCCCACACCCCAAGATTTCCAAGCAGCCTAGAAGGGTGCTCCCCTCCCTGACGTTCCCCTCCTCCCAGGCTTCTTACCGTCTTGCTGCATGCTCCAGGCCAGCCTGCCTCACCCAAGCTCAGAGAGCTGCCTGGGAGACTTGCCACTGGGGAAGGTTGCACTTGTAGTTCCTTCTCCAATCTTGGGGCTGAACCTGCAATGAGCCTGGAGTTTATTTGGTTGAAGTTTCTGACTTGGAATGGCCTGAGGAGATGTAGTGTTTTATGATGTTGTTGTTATTGTTAGGTGCCGCTGAGTCAACTATGACTCATATCAACCCTGTGAACAACAGAGCTGAACTTGGCCCTACCCTCTGCCATCCTCACGATGTCCAAGACACTAAGGCCATTGATAGTCATTGTGTCAATCTGTCTTGTTGAGGGTCTCATCTCTTTCATTGGCCCTTTCATTTTCCCAGCCCAACATCTTTTTTCAAGGAATGGCCCCTCTTGACAACATATACAAAGTATATGAGACAAAGTCTGGTGACAGAGGGTCTAACATGCCAGTTGGCCATCTAAATAAGGAAAATTAGATTTAACTTTACTGAACTTTTCAGCCATAAACTTAAGCACTATAGGACTTGTTGAGGACTCATTCTAGATTTCTGCAGAGAGGTCCGGGAACTGGAAGGGTCTGGCTCTCCACACGTCCTTCCCAAGAGGTGAGGGACATGGAAGGAGAGTGATGCTTCTGAAGGCCCAGGGGTCCTCTTTTCCAAACAGACCTCTCATAGACCTTCCTCTCAGCCCTGACTGACAGACTTGGACCAGGACAGTTGCCACGTAAGCTAAGGGTGAATAGGGCAGCCAAGGGAGGGCATCAGACCAAATCTCAGGTTACCTAGTTTCCAGGACCCAAGTTCAGGGTTCTGACTGCACCAAAATCCTGAGGCTGATTCTCTGAGCCGTCATCCAGGATGCTGCCTTTCAGAGCATTTCAGGGCGCTCCCTGTGCCCAGCCTTTGCTAAAGGCACTGGGGCTCAGACCAAGGTAAATGCCTGGCTTCCCCTGAAGTGCATCTCTCCTGACAGCCTCTAACATGCTAGGGTTTGGGGTTGCTGTTGACTCTGAAGAGTCCCCAGTCCTCTGGCACGGAGGCTGTGTTCTCAGGGACCGATCCTGGGGATCAGACTCTCCCACGTTCAACAAGCATTTACTGAAGGCACCTTGAAGGGAAAACAGGAGAGGCAGGAGTAAGATACAGAAGCCATCACGGGCACAAGAGAACCTCTGAGCAGGGCCACCATGGCTTCCGTGCTCTCATCAGCCATTACTGTGATTCTAAGCTGCTTCCTTTACTCCCAGAACCCTCATGGGGCTAGGGTCACCCCAGGGGGCTGCTTATTCATAGCTCTTTCCTGTAATAACCAGCTAAGCTCAATTAAACAGTCTGCAAGTGATAAGTGAATATGGTATTAATTATGAGGACACTGCTGATTGTTTGGGAGGAAGAAGCAAAGAGGAAAAGGAACAAGGTCTCTGCTTTGCAAAAGATTACAGTGCAGTGGAGCTGAGGAGACCAGCAGCAGTAGAACAACAATGAACCCACAAGGAGTGTGGAAGTCAGAGCCTGGTTTTTAAATTCCTTGCTTAAACGGCCTTATGCTCAATCCTTTCCAAGCACATAGAGATACAATGCTGTCTAAGTTATCAGCTTCCTAGGACATTAAGAAGGAAGGCAGAGGCTTAAAAACAAAACAACCAAAATCCATTTGAGGCACAGATAGGCATTTCCACAAGTCAGATGCCAGCCAGGGGAAAAAGTCTGGGGAGGGGGGGACCCAGTTCCTCAACAGAAGCCAATATTCTGACTCATAGCTTGAGGTTTTCTTTCTCTGCCCTGATCCTTGCTTAATGTTTGTGTGTTTGCCACCAAAGCAATGGAGAGAGGGAAGTGAAGCTGGGGTCGTGCAGGGGTGTGTATGCTAGGACAGGGGTAAAGAGTGCAGAATACACAGGACTCTATCCACTTAAGCCATCAAGCTGTGGGCTCTCAGATTCAAAACTGTGTCCTTTCCATGCCTCAACTCACAAACAGAAAGTCCACTCCCAACCACCACACACAACTTTCAACAGGCACAAGAACATGCCTGGTAAGATAACTAGTGTCCATAAGGTGGGGAATAGGGTAAGGATGGAGAAACAGGAGGCCAGGCAGCAGCAAGGACAGAGGAGAGAAGCTGGACTTGGCCACACAAAGACAAGGGGACAGCATGTGAGAGAGAGCAGACAATGAGTTTGCAGGACTGGTACCTGTGTGGAGGCAACCAGGTGGAGTCCCAGGGGAAGGCTTCAGTATCCCTGACCAAGCTCCTGGGCTTCCTGCAGGTACCAAGGATGGTGGTCTGCTCCTGGGGATAGCTTCTACTCTGGGTTCCTGCTTCTGTCCTGCCAAGGGGTCCAGAGCTACAAAGAGCTTGTGTTCAAGAGCAGAGGGCAGCCTTCTGGGAGCAGTCAGTGATGTCACAGGCCATGAGCAGAGGAGAGAGGAGGAGGGAGGTGTGCATGGGGTTGGCTGACACTGGCCCTGAGGCAGAGTAATCCACAACCAATGGTCCAGCGTGTCCTCAGAGTCCATCCTATGCCCCCTGCCATCCTGAAGCTGGTACAACACCCCTCTAATGGGAGCTCCCCTGACCCTGAGCTTCCCCACATCAGGTGCTATTGCTTCTGAGGGAGCTTGGAAGGTGAGAATTCCAAAATGTGTCCTCAAAGCTATGAATGACATAGGGCACAAAGGCTCCTTCCAGACCCAGATTCCAGCCAGACTTTAAGTCCACCTCCTAGGTGATACATGCACTACTATAATAGATAAGTAGATAGACACAGATACTGATCAAGGTGGTCCCTGAAACCCTGCGAGAATGAAACTGCATGGGTAAGAGTGTGTGTTGCTTACAGTTAGTGTCCTTGCCTGCTCTCCAACTGGTTCCTTTATGGAGTTGATACTAAGGATGAGTCCTTGCCTATGAGCAGAGGGATCCTGGACTTTGTAGCAATGACAGTGATGGCAGAGGTGGGATGAACCCTTGAGTGTAGTTAGACATACGTAGGAGGTATTTATGAGGAGCAGAGGAGCACGGTTTCACTTCTGCCATCTCTACTTGTTCTCAAGCTCCATTCTTCCAGGGATAGTTTAGTCTCCAAGTCATTCGTGATGCTGCTGGAATGCCCCTGTCCCCATAAAGGACACCATGAGTCATCTGGGTCATTATCCTGAGGTCAATGGTAGGTTGAAGGACAGTAGGAGTCAAGTAGAGTAGGTTGTTCCAGCAAGGATGCTGGGTGGGAGACACAGCCCAGAGCATGGCAGCTTGGTAGCCACCAGCATCGTGGGCATGCTCCTTGTGGGTATAAAGATGTAAACATTGAGAATTCCTCTGGTCCATTCCATGCCTCAGATTCTGTGAACCCTTCCTAGGAGCCAGTCCGGAAGACAACAGGATGTGGGGCAAGAAGACTAATCCAGAAGTGAAAGAGGGGAAGACAAGATTTCACTGGGAAATGCTCTGATGTAGGGAGTGAGTGAGCATTGGTAATTCAGCTTGATCAAAGGGATGGAAACTCGTGTTCTCAAAATTGGATTAAATGTGTCAAGAAGTGGGTTTGTACCCTTGTCCTTGCCCTTGTTTTCCTATGCATTTCCCTCCTTCTCAGCCCCTTCCAGCCTCCTGCGTTCAGGCTGAGGTGAGGCTGCAGCAGGCGCACTATAAGCGGAACAGCACATGTTCCAGTGCCTACATAACCCATTCAGTCCTGGGTCGCTGCCTAGCCAGGCTGGGGAAGAGGAGGGTCCCGGGAAAGCATACGGTTCCTTGGGAGCCCGTTCTTAGTCTCTCTTCTCTGCCTCACCCCTTCTTTTGGATTTTCCCCTGGGTCTAGGGGTGCAAGGCTCCAAGTCCTGACCCACTGTTCCCAGAGACAGCTGCATGAGGGAGGGGATGGGGTGTAGGGGGGAGAAGGCACAAGCCCTGGCAGATGGTGGTGGCAGAGATTTCCCCCATAAACCACCTCTTCCCCTAGCCTTTACAACGAGCTCTGGGTTTGAACAAACAGAAGCTTTTGACCCAAAGGTGAAGGGGGTAGGAAAATGAGGAAAGGGCCCTGGCAGGGGGGCCTCGCCAGCCCAAAGGTCCAGCCACTCAGCCCTCTTCCTAGGGAGCCAGACTGTTTGAGAAGCAAATATCTCTCTTCACCGTCTGACTCTCTCAACTGCCCCCACCGGGTTCAGGGCTAATTGTCCCTCATTAGCTGGGCTCAGGCCCCAAGCTGCCGTCAGCCCCCGCCATCTGCTCACAATTATACATTAACTCAGAGGTCTTGCCACCCGCCAACCAGGCTGTGCGCCCCTCTCCAGGTCTGGCCACTGCCATTCCAGGCTGTCTCTCGCCTTCACTTAGAGTCCTGGCCCCTGGCTTCTGCTGCCTTTGGGAGCTGCTGGCAGAAAGCCTCTTGGTGGTGGGGAAAGGTCTGTCCTCTGGAAAGGCGGCTGAAGTTGCCCTGCCTTTCTCACACGACCAGAAGGCAATTTAAGCTCGTGCGTAAAGCTGGAGAGGGAAGGGCGCGGCTGGCGCAGAGACCCAGCGAGCTCTGGGCTGGCGCCTCTGTCTCTTGGCACGCGCTGCGGGAGGGGAAGTCAGTTTCTAGGTGTCTCCACACCTCCTCAAGGGTCCTTTGCGTCGGGTATGGGGTTCTGGCCTTAATCTTTCCGCTTTTCAAAGAGCCTCACATCTCACCAGTGCTCGGCTTTTCAGAGCGCACCGCGTCCCTCTCCAAAGCACTTCTCTGAGAGTGTGCGCCTCGCAGTTTAAAGTCCTATTGGTTCCCTCGCTCTAAAATCAAGAGGGTTCTTCAAGTTAATGGAATATTCCGGAGATTGGGGTATCCCCCTAGGTGCAGTTACCCCTCTCCAACATCATATAATAACCCTAAAATCCTAGCGCAGGCCCTGCTCCAACACCAATGCTCTCTTAGCCAGTAAATACGGTGTTTTCCGCTAAGCAAGTCGAGCGCTGACTATCAGCCTCCCTCCCTCAGAACAACTCAGGCAGGACGTTAGCATCCCTTCTCCTAACTGCAATTTTAAACTAAGGGCGCAGGAAAATCCCACTTTCGCCTCTTCGTCCCTCAAACTCCTAATCTCTGGACTCAATTCTGTACCTTGCTTTTCTTAGAAGCAGGGCGGGCTGGGGACAAGGTGAGTCTGCACTTCCTAACACAATTCCCAGAAGATCAGATAGTTTAGGAGCACCAAAGCTTGGGAGGCGAGGAATCCCGCGGACTTGTGCAAAACAAGCCTGACAGAGTCCAGCCCAGGCCGGACCTGAGCTGCCCGGGTGTGCATGCCGGCTGCGGCCCACAGTGATCCAGGGCGGTTAGAGGATGCTCTCACACTCACCTTTGAGCGCATTCCCTTGGATCCAAGGAACCCTGCTGGGCAGTGGAACCCTGAACCTGTTCTCTGGGCACTGCCAAACCTGCTTTCCTTAAAGTTGTCTCATTTCCTCACACAAATACTTTGGATGCGATGGGGTACCAGAAAAAAAAAAAATCAATCTGTTTTTTAAAAAATAAACTTTATTCTAAGAACAGTTTTAGATTTACAAAGAAATTGCAAAGAAAGTAACAGCACATTGCCATATGCTTCAAATCCAGTTTTCCCCATTACTAATATCTTCCATCAGCACATTGTTAGAATTAATGAACCAATATTGATATGTTATTGCTATTGGAAGTCCACACTTGACCCACATTTCTCTAGTATCCACTGTATTCTTCTTGCACTATAAGAAGTTCCAAATTCTTCTTGTTTATTTTCTATCCCAATCCTAGAAGCAATCATTTCTCCAAGGAGCCCTGGTTCTTTTTCTCAGAAAATGTTATCAGGAATAAAGATGCTGGTATTGTTGTTGTTGTTATGTGTCGTCAAGTCATAGATGACTCATAGCAAGCCTATGAATGAAAGATCTGAGCACTGTTCATAGAATTGCCAAAGGCAAGCCATTTCGGAAGTGGATGCCACTCCTACTTCCAAGCTTGTTTCAATCAGGGAGCTCCACCAAACATTGTCCACCATGGGTAACCATTATCACATCTGGCAAATCAGTGTCACAGTATTCAGCATCACAGCAACCATGAGTTACCTCTGTACAGCAATGCACAGACCAGTGCTATACCACTTAGAAGAATGTCTGCACACACACACAAAAAAAGCCAATTTAAAGCAAGTCTGAGGGCCGCAGATTAAAATCACCCACCTTAGCCTTAGTAGCATCACTTTCTGTCCACTAGGCCAACAGAGCTCCCTCTGTGTAGTCGTTAAGGTAGCTGATATTGCTTCTGGGTTGGCGTTGTATCTCTTCTGCTCAGCTAACAGGGCAAGGCAGTATTCATCCATACCAAGTTGCTTACATGCACACATCTGTGCTCATGCTCCGTGCTGTTGAGGTGAAACCAACTCATAGATGGCCCTCCAGCCTGTTTTCAAAGATTGCAAATGGAGTGGGAGGCTCTTCCCATGCAGCCACTGGTGGATATGAGCTGCCAGAGAGGCACCACCTTAGAATTAACCCTGCAATTCCCTACAGACTACCGCACAGTAGCTCCCATCTGCATGTCTATTAAGCCAAATATCAATTTACTAGTGTCCAACTCTAATCCATTATCTCCTGATTCATTCTAACATGTTCCCTTCTTACCTGTAACCTCCCACTCCAAGACTCTTCCATGGCTTTTCACGGATTCATAGTCGATGTCCTTTTTTACAGCTGAAAACGTTCCCTTTTATGGATCTGTCACAATTCCATTCAGCTACTGAAGGAGATCTTGGTTGCTTTCTCTTTTGGTTGAGTATGAACAAAATTGTTAGGAACATTCATGTGCAGGATTTTGTGTCAACATCAGTTATACAGACTATCAAAGACTATGGCCTTCAATATGGATTGCATCTTGATATCAAGAAGACAAAAATCTTCACTACTGGATTGATAAGCAACATCGTGACAGATGGACAAAAGATTGAGATTGTCAATTATATCGTCATACTTGGATCCACAGTCAGCTCTCTTAGTACCAGCAGACAGAAGGTCAGGAGCCATATTGCACTGCGCAAGTTTGCTGCCAGAGATCTCTCCAAATTACTGAGCAATGATGTCAATTTGAAGACTAAGGTGCGTTTGATTCAGGACATGGTCTTTTCAATATCTTGCTATGCATCTGAGAGCCAGACAATGAATAAGGATGACAAAAGAAGAATTGATGTCTTTGAGTTGCAGTGTTAGAGAAGAGAACTAACTCTGGACAGCCAAAAGAATAAACAGATAAGTATTTGAAAAAGTGCAGCCAGAGTGCTCTTTGGAGGTAAAGATGGTAAAGCTTTGTCTCACATTCTGTGGCCATATTATAGGAAAGGCTATTGCTTAGAAAGGGCCATCATTCTTGGAAAAGTGGAGGATCAGTGAAAAAGAAGAAGACCTTAAACGAGATGGATTGACATAGTGACTGCAGCAATGAGCTTGAGTGTGTCACAGATGATAATGATGGCACAGGATAGGACAGAATTCAGATCTGTTGTTTCTGGGGTTGCTATGAGTTGTACTCAACTCAGTGGCACATAATAACACCATTGCGTATTCAGGGAAGTCCTGTGGCCTAGTAGTAAGGAGTTTTGCTACCAACTCAAAGGTATGCAGCTTGATTCCACCAACTGTTCAGTGGGGAAAATATGGGCAATTGCCTGTGTGAATTCCTGCCTCTGGAACCCTCTGTAGAGTCAGCTATGAGTCAGCTCCCATTCAATGGTCTGTGGTATCAAAACCCATGAAAATTGGCTTTTCAAGCCTTTTTATTAGCCCCCATTGAGAGGGCATAGTCTCCAGCTACCTTAACTGTGGACACATGGTCTTGCAAATCATCAACAGCTGTGGGACCCATATAAGAAAACTTCACACTGTGAGGGACGGTGGTGGAGGTGGAGAGATTGTGAAGAGACTGGTAAGAAGAGCAAGGTGTAACCAGAGGAACTTTGGAGATGGAGCCATAGTTAAAGGTTTGCTTGCTGGATGATTGAAGGAAAAGCTGACTTGCACCTGCTCTGAGATAAAATTGGCTCCCTGATTGAGGAAATGAATTTCTTCCATTTTTGCAGCTGAACTAAACTTAGGTTTTCACTTGTTGACTGAGAAGCTGTCTGAGCTACCTAAGGAACTGTGTCTTGCTGTTAATCTGGCTTGAGACTGTTGGACTAAACTGGATTTGTGTTGGTGATATTCTTTGCATCCCCCACTCCACAACCTATCTTCCTAAAAAATCCCACAATTATGAGTAAAGTCTGTGGGTCAATTTGCAACAAACATAGACCCAAATGATTGGTAGGAGTAGGTGCAGGCACATATGGGGGGCATTTCTGACCATATAGCTATTTCTATGATACTATGGATATTATTGATGGGGACAGTTCTCTACTCGACCACTCCCATGTTGCAATTGCTTCTTTTACAAGTTCATAACAGCAATTTGTGTTTACTGGTGGTATTTCACTGTTTTAATTTGCAATTCCCTGGTGACATATGATGTTCAAAATCTTTTAAAATGTTTATTTGCTGTGTATTTCTTTGGTGAAGTGTTTGTTGAAGTCTTTTGCCCATTTGTAGTTGGGCTGCTTCTTATCATTGAATTTTTAGAGCTCTTTGTATTTTCTGGGTAAAAGGCCTTCATCAATATGTGTTTTTCAACTGTTTTCTCCAAGTCTGTGGCTTGCCTTTTCATTCTCTTTCCTATCCCTTTATCAGAAAATAAATTTTCATTTTCATGAAGTCCAACTTACCAATCATTTTTCTATGAATTGCAGTTTAGTGTTATACTTTAAAACTTTATTGCTAAATCCAAGGCCATTTGGACTTTATGTTTTCTTATAAAAGCATTAACATGTTTCACTTTATAATTAGGTCTGTAAGTTCATTTTTAGTTAATTTTTCGAAAGATATAAGGTCTGCATATGGATTCATTATTAAAAATTTGAATGTGATACCAAACTATTTCAGTACCATTTATTGAAAAGACAGTTTCGTTGATTATTTTAGATAGTCTTGAAATAAGGCAATCTGAGTCCTTCAACTTTGTCCTTCAGCATTGTGTCGGCTAATCTATGTCTTTCAATGTAAATTTTAGAATCAGGGATAAGTAGATATATACACAATTACTTGCTGAGATTTTTCTTTGATTGCAATGAATATATCCATGTAGTTGGGCAGAATTGGCATTTATTAGTGAGTTTTCCTTCCTTCTTCATTGTTTCCTACTTTTGCGTTCCAGACCCCAATTATCATTAACACATCCTGACTGCATGTTCAGTCAATTTCAGACTGCAAAATTTGGTAAACGTTCTCAATGTCTTCCTTTTTGAAGTAGTGATGTCAGTTTAAGGTCTAAGGTGCATCTGATTCAGGCCATGGTCTTTCTGATTAATAGCTATGCTTCCAAGACCTGAACAATGAATAAGGATGACGGGGGCGGGGGAAATTAAGGCATTTGACCTGTGATATTGGAAAAGAGCACTGAAAATTCCATGAAGAGCCAACAAAAGGAATAATGTCTTGGAGAGGGTGCAGCTGGAGGGCTCTTTGGAGAATGATGAGGCTTCACCTCACATACTTTAAACATATTGCTATTCTTTGGAGAGGGACATGATGTTGGGATGGGTGGAGGGCTAGCAAAGGAGAGGAAGACCCTCAACCAGGTGGACTGACATGGTGACTGCTGCAATGGGCCCTTGTGTGTCAGGAAGTGTGAAGATGGCACAGGATAGAACAGGGTTCAGATCTTTTGTTCATAGGGTTGCTATGACACTTAACAGCAACAACAGTGAGTTTTCAAGCCTATGAGCACGGACTACCTTTTCATTTATTTAGATCCTCTTTGATTCCTTTCATGAAAGTTGTATAGTGTTTAAAGGTATTATACATATTTTTTGAAGTATAAATACTAATTTTATTTGGTACTAAAATGAATCTTTGGTTAGAGATCTTTTTTGGGTGTTTTTTTTAAAATAGATATTGTATACATTTTGATAGATTTATACCCAAGTGTTTCATTTTTTTCTTTGTAAGGGGAGATGTTATACAATTCAAATTCCAATACACATCCATGTTTATCGCGGCTTTGTTCACAATAGCAAGGAGTTAGAAACAACCCAAGTACTCATCAACAAATGAATGGATAGAGAAGCTGTCGTATATTCACACAATGGAATACTACGCTGCACTGAAAAACGAGAAACTGATGCAATACTATTAAAAATGAGTGACCCTGGAGGACATTATGCTGAGTGAAATATCTCGGTCACAAAGACAAATACTGCATAGGGCCACTGTTGTAGAATGGGACTGACATCAGGGTTGGGGTAAGACTAAGAAAAACTGGATAAATTATGCATACTGCATTGAAACAGATGAGTAAGAGAACAGTTTAAAAGCAAGATATGATAGGGTATTATGGTTATCACAAGAGTCCAGAATTAAGGTTGCATAGTGGAGTGTACTTGGGTTGGGGGGTAGGGGATGGGATTGTATACCAATGAAGGAATTTTTCTTTCACTTTTTGAAGAGAGGAGCAAACTGAGTGGGGAGGAGTGGGCAGGAAGAAAAGTGCAATAATGAATGAATGGAAATCCAAAATCTCTGTAAATGTTCATTAAAATTAATTTTAAAAAATTTAAATAAAAGAAAAGAAAAAAGTGAACTGCGGGAGGGGGTAGGGAGAGCGAGGGGATAAAATATGCAACAATGAATGAAAGAAACTCTAACTTCTCTGTAGATGTTCATTAAAATCACAATTCAAATTTCTTTTTAAAAAACCCAAATTAAATTTAAAAAGCAGGTTTTTCAATGAAAAAAAAATTCAAATTCCAGATGTTCATTGTTGGCATAAATGAAAAGAATTTACTGTTGTATTTTAACTTTATGTCTTGTGACCTGACTGTATTTTCCCATTAGTTGCAGAAGTTTTTGTTATTATTGTCTTTTGGGATTTCCTATATGACACAATCATAGCATAGATGAACACAATCAGGAGTTGTGTTTCTTCCTATGCAATCTTATAAATTTTATTTTGTTTTCTTGATTGTACTAGCTAGAACTTCCAGTATGATGTTGAATAAGAGTGAAGAGAGAAAACATCATTGCCTTGTTCTTAATTTTAGGGGGAAAGTATCCTGTTTCTTGCCATTAAGAATGATATTAGTTATAGATTATTTTTAGATTTTCTTTACTAAATTGAAGAAGTCCTTCTCTATTTTCAGTTTACTGAGCTAATTTAATTTTATCATGGATGACGGTTGTAATTTGTTTAATTTTTTTTTTCTGTATCAATTCTGGCTATGCATTTTTTCCTTTAGCCTTTTGATGTGCTGGATTGCATTTACTTATATTTGAATATTGGTTAAGTCTTGCATAAGTGTAATAAATCCCATTTGCTCATTATATGCAGTTATTTTTATGCATTGCTGGATTCAATTTGCTAATATTTGGTGAGGATTTCAGTATTTTTATGAAAGATTAGTCTGTGGTTTTCCTTTATTTTAATGCCTTTTTCTCTTTTGGTATAAGAGTAATTTTGACCCCGTGGAATAAGATGTGAAGTGTTCCTTCTGGTAGTTTTAAGGATGAGTGCGCAGTTTATCAAGCAGATGGGATTAGGCTAAAAAAAAAAACAACAAACTCATCTGCAAAGCATCCAGGAGTCTGGGGTAGTCATTAAGAGGGGGACCTCTTAATGTTGTTGTGCACCTGAGTTGGAACCAACCCCTAACTGACCCTCCAGCAGGTTTTCAGAGGCAGTTAATCACGGGGAGGAGACTGCTCATCTTTTCCCCATGGAGCAAGTGGTGGGTTCGAACTATGTTCCTTTGAGCTGGCAGCACAAGTCCTTACCACTAAGCCACCACAGATCCCTGTGAGATCTCTATAGCCACCAAACCTCAGCTCCTAACCTAGCCCCACCATGCCATCTGCTTGATTGCAGACCCTTTAACTGCTCATGCAACAAATAATTATTCAATACTCACTATGTCCTAGGCATTGAGGTTATTGTAGGGAATTTTAAAAAGACAGAAATCTTTGCTGTCTTGGAGTTTACACTCTTCTCAAGTATATATTTTTTAGACTTCCTGTGCTTCAGCTTTCCAGATCTATAAAACTGGAGTGGTAAAATATACCAGCTCACATGTTTTGAGTACAATAGAGATTCATATGGGTCATAAGGTTCAAGTATGTTGTTGCTGTTGTTATGTGCTGTTGAGTCATTTGTGACTCATAGCGACCCTATGTACAACAGCCCTAAACCCTGCTCTATCCTGTGCCAATTGCATTGCCTCTGACACTCCCATCCAGATTACCCCAGTCACTGAATCAATCCACCTCATAGAGGGTCTTCCCCTCCTGCGCTGTACCTCCACCCTACCAAGCATGATGTCCCTCTCCAAGGACTTGTCTCTCCTTACAACATGTCCAAAGTATGTCAGACAAATAATGGGTGACTAGAATGCAAAAGTTGGGAACCAGAAAGAAGAATAGTCAGAATATAGGGACTTGGTGACATAAATGGTGCTGGGGATAGAATGATAGAATTCTGTACAATCAATGATTTATTCACAGCAAATACCTTTTATAAGAAACATAAATGCAGGCTATACACATGGATTTCACCTGGTGGGATGCATAGGAATCAGACTGCTTACATCTCTGGAAGGAATAATTGGAGAAGCTCAATATCAGTAGTAAAAACTAGGCCAGGTGCTGATTGTGGAACAGACTATCAACTGCTCATATGCAAATTCAAATTAAAAATAAAGAAGGTTACATCATATTCACAGGAAAAAAATTTGCCCTTGATTCTATCTCCCATGAATTTAAAACCCTTCTCAGGAACAGGTTTAAGGCCTTGAACACTAATGAACGAAGACCAGATAATCTGTGGGAAGATATAAAGAATATCGTTCATGAAGAATGAAAAAAGTCGTTACAAATAAGGAAGAAGAAGAAAAGACCAAAATGGATGTCAAAGGAGACTCTGAATATTGCACTAGAATGCCAAGAAGCCAAAGCAAAGGTAAGAAATCAAGAAGTTAAGGAGCTGAATAGAAGATTTCAAAGGGCTGTTCAGGAAGACAAGGTAAAATATTATAATGAAATATGTAGGGAGCTGGAGTCGGAAAATCAAAAGGGCTGAACTCGCTCAGCATTTCTTAAGCTAAAAGAACTAAAGAATAAATTCAAGCCATGAATTGCAATGCTTAAGGATGCTATGAGCAGAATGCTGGATGATTCAGGAAGCATTAAAAGAAGATAGAAGGAGTATACAGAGTCATTGTACCAAAAGAATTGGCTGACACAGAAGAATTTCAAGAAACAACATATCATCAAGAGGCAAAGGTGATGAAGGAGGAAGTGCAGGCTGCTCTGAAGGACATGGCAAAAAATAAAGCTCCAGACCAACTGACGTATTTCAGCAAACAGATGTTGCCCTGGATGTGCTCACCAAGTTGTGCCAAGAAATCTGGAGGACAACCACTTGGCCAACTGACTGGAAGAGATCAATATTTATTTCCATTCTAAATAAAGGTGATCTGACATAGTGTGGAAGTTATCAAACAATATCACTAATATCACACATTAGCAAAATCCTGCTAAAGATTATCCAGAAAAGACTTGAACAGTACATTGACAGAGAACTACCAGAAATAAAAGCTGGGTTTAGAAGAGGTTGTGACACTAGGGACATTATTGTCAATGTCAGATGTATCTTGGCAGAAAGCAGAGAGTACCAGAAGAATGTCTATTTGTGTTTCATTGACTATTCAATGGCATTTGACTGTGTGGATCACAATAAATTGTGGCTAACCTTGAGGAAAATGGGAATCCCAGAATACTTGATCATACTTATATGAAACCTATACTTTGACCACCGGGCTCTGCTGTTACTAACTTACCTGGTACTGGAACCGAACTAGAAAGCCACGGCACATGAGCCACCGGGCTCCGCTCTGGATGGTGAAGAGATTGAGATAGATAACAGTTTTAGTTTACTTGGCTCCACAATCAACACTCTTGGTAACAGCAGCCAGGAAATCAGGAGATGAATTGCATTGGGAAAGTCCGCTGTGAGGAACCTCTCAAGAGTATTGAAGAGCAACGATGTCAGGCTGGAGACTAAGGTGCGTCTGATTCTGGCTATAGTCTTCGCAATTACGTGTTATGCATCAGAGAGTTGGACAGTGAATAGGAATGACAGAAAGAGAATTGATGCCTTTGAGCTGTGGTGCTGGAGAAGAGTGTTGAATATACCATGGACTGCTAGGAGAACAAACAGGTTTGTCCTGGAGAGGGTGAAGCCGGAATGCTCCTTGGACTCAAGGATTCTGAAGCTTCGTCTGACATACATTGGGCATGTTGCAAGGAGGGACTGGTCCTTGGAAAGGGACATCATGTTTGGCAGAGTGGAGGGGAAGCGAAGGAGAGGAAGATCTTCGATGAGATGGATCGATTCTGTGACTGGAGCGGTGGGAATAAGTGCATTTGAGATGGCTAGGTTGGCACAGGATAGAACAGCATTTAGAGCTCTTATACATAGGGTCGCTATGAGTTGCAAATGACTCGATGGCACATAACAACAACAACATACTTGGACCAAGAATAAATCCTTAGAACAGAGTGAAAGAAAGGAAGACCTTTGATGAGGTGGATTGGCACAGGGACTGCAGCAATGGAGTCAACTGTGTCAGAGATGGTGAGATTCGCTCAGGATAGGGCAGGTTTAAAAGTCACTCATAGCATCAGATATGAGCTGTATTTGATTCAACAGCACATAACAACAATTACTTCTGTTGTGCATTAATAGTTTATTTACTACTTGTGGACTGAGCTCAGAAGGTCCAGTGTGGGAGATGCCAAGCCCAGTCCTCCATGCCCTAACTCTGCACTCTTCTCTTTGCTGTCTCTCTCTGTGTTTCTTCTTGACCTCTGGGATTAGTAAACCCATTCTGTGATACACTTGTTACATGAAGGAGCCTAGGAACAGACATTTCTTCTTTTTAAAATAATCCAAATCAAGGTAGCAGCTGAGTTGATCCCTTGCTTGCTGGTATCCCTGGGTGTCCCCTGTTCTTTGCGACTTTCACATGGCACATGTCTTCAGTGATTATGTACCTCTGTGTTTAATGTGACTATTTTGTAAGTTAGAAGTGATTTTACTTTCCAAAGAGAAGAGTTAACTGGGAGGAGGGGTGAGCAGGGAGGAAGTACAATAATGAATGAATGGAAATCCAAAGTCTCTGTAAATTTTCATTAAAATTAATAATAATAATAATAATATTTTAAAGCCCATATTAATTGTGTTTTATGTAATAACAGAGACAGGGGAGCGCTGGTGATATAATCTGTAGAGAATTGCTTTGTGTCTCATAGGATTCAAGTCCACCAGCCCTCCTCAGGAGAAAGATAGGTCAATCTCTTCCTGTTCTATTTGTTCTTAAGTCCTGTCGAGTCATAGCTGAAATCCCAGTGGATTTCCCTGGCTGTATATCAGAGGAGATGGCCCATTTTTCTCCCACAGAAACAGAGCATCTACAGCCTCGGAAACTCACTGGAGAATCAACTGTGAGTCAGTTCTGACTTGACTCACTGAGAGAGAGAAATAACAAAGACAATGCTATTTGCAGAGAGGATTACATCCTCAGGTATATTCGTCAGGATGCGCAGTACGTATTTTGGGAGGAGGAAGGGACAACAGGTAATGCACAACGCCTTCTCTGATTTAGAGCTGTCCTGCCTGGGAGAGAGAAGTGTGATACTCTTTCTGCTGCCTGTGCAGTATACTAACTTTCATTTCTGGAGAAGGGAAAAGGAGCATACACAGCCCTTCTGGCAGCTTTCTGAAGGTTATGGAGTCATATCCTGGCCTAGGTTAGAGTGAGTAGGAGTGCAATCATTTCCTCTAGGCATCACCACGCCTAGGGAAGCCCAGCACTCCAGCTTGGGTACCTTCCTCTGGCAAGGACACGAAGGAAACAGGAAAGCACTCCCTCCCGCAGGATTCCTCCTCCTTCCCCAGAATCCGGAGCTCTTAGAAGCAACACCTGCGGATCCCAACAAGAGTCACGTCACCCACCAGAAACCAGCCTGCTGTGTATTTACAGACAGTTATAGATGAAACCTCGATACTGTCTCTGGCTGAGAGGCACTGAACTTTGAATGATCCATTATCCCAACTGAATTCCTTCAGGACTACTTCCCAAGTCCCTGATTCCTCTTTGCCTGGCCCCAGGTCCACATGTGGGCTCTAAACCCAAACTTCACTTCCTCTCTGAGTTCTCCACTCTTGAAATGAATATTCTTAGTCTTCTCTGGAGCGCTGTCTCCCTGGGTGATGCAAACAGTTGTCCATAACAATGAAACAAAAGGTGGGCAATTCAAACCTTCAGTAGTGGAACTGTGAAAGAAAACAAATCAAACTGCTTCCATAAAGATTAAAAGAACTAGAAACCTCAAATCCTCTTCGCTGGGTCAGTCCTACTCACTCTAACCCTCCGTTGGGATTTCAAGCTTGTAAATCTTTTAGGGAGGAAAAGCCCATCTCTCCTTTGTAGGGGCAGCTGGTGGTTTCAAATCACTGACCCTTCTGTTGGCAGCCTGACACGTGCACTTCACCACCAGGGCTCCTTTCCCATTGTTGTTGTTGTTATGTGCTGTCGAGTCACCTGTGACTCATAGAAACTCTGTGTACAATACTCCTCAACCCTGCTCTGTCCTGTGCCAACCTTATTGTCTCTGACACACCCAACCCAATTACCCCGGTCTCTTTGAGGCTCTTCTTCTCCTGCTCTGTCCCTCCACCCTACCAACCAATGACGTCCCTCCCCAAGGACTGGTCCCTCCTTGAAACATGTCCACAGTATGTCAGATGAAGCTTCAGAATCCTTGCCTCCAAGCAGCAGCCTGGTCCCACCCTCTCTAGGACAAACCTGTTTGTTCTCCTAGCTGTCCATGGTATATTCAATACTCCAGCACCACAGCTCAAAGGGATCAATTCTCCTCCTATCGTTCCTAGTCACTGTCCAGCTCTCTGATGCACAGCAAGTAATTGCAAAGACCATGGCCTGTATCAGGCACACCTTAGTCTCTAGACTGACATCATTGCTCTTCAGTACTTCGGAGAAGTCTCTGACAGCAAACTTCCTCAATTCTATTTGTCTTTTAATTTCCTGGCTGCTGGTACCAAGAGTGTTAATTGTGGAGCTAAGCAAACTAAAGCTGTTAATAATCTCAATATCTTCACCATCTATTACTATGTTTCCAGGAGTAGGAAGAAGGATTGGCCATCCATTTCTGAAATAGCAGGCCTTTGAATACCCTATGTACAATAGAGCACAGTTAGACTAGCAGATATGGAGACTGAGCCTTCGAGTATGGAAACACAAAGGAGGAGGAACAGCTGTAAGCAGACACTGGTGACTGGAACATGCACTGTGAGAACCATGAAAGAAGGAAAATTATCCCAGAGGTGCATGGTTCGAATCCACCAGATGCTCTGCCGGGGAAGGAGGGGCAATCTCCTCCTGTACCAGTCAGATCTGATTTGACGGTACACGCACACAAAAATAAAAAAAGGGAAAAAAAATAAAAAAAATTTAAAAAAAAAAGAAAGAAGGAAAATTGATTATTGTTAAGAAAGAAATGGAACACATAAATATTAACATACTAGGTATTGGTGAAAAGAGATGGATCTTTTCCATTATTGTTGTTGCTATTTGCGGTCGAGTCACCTGCAACTCATAGCAACCCTATGTACAACAGCCTAAAACTCTGCTTTATCCTGTGCCAATCTCACCATCTCTGACACAACCATCCCCATTACCCCAGTCACTGAATCAATCCATCTCATAGAGGGTCTTCCTCTCTTGCACTGTCCCTCCACCCTCCCAAGCATGACGTCCCTCTCCAAGGACTGGTTCCTCCTTGCAATATGTCCAAACTATGTCAGATGAAGCGTCAGAATCTTTGTCTCCAAGGAGCAGCCCGGCTTTAACCTCTCCAGGACAAACCTGTTGGTTCTCTTAGCAGTCCATGCATAGCAAGTGATTGCAAAGACCATGGCATATATCAGGTGCACCTTAGTCTCTAGACTGACATCTTTGTACTTCAGCACTTTAAAGAGGTCTCTAACCACAGACTTTCCCATCGCAATACATCTTTTAATTTCCTGGCTGCTAGTGCCAAGAGTGTTGACTGTGGAGCCAAGCAAACTAAAGCTGTGGACAATCTCAATCTCTTCACCATCAATTACAATACTGCCAATCGGCCCAGTGGTGAGAATCTTTTTTTTCTTGATATTGAGCCTCAATCCATACTGAAGACTGCAGTCCTTAACCTTCCACAGAAAGTGCTTAAGGTCCTCCTCAGTTTCAGCAAGCACGGTTGTATCATCTGCATAATGCAGATTGCTGATGATTCTTCCTCCAGTCCTGATGCCACATTTCTCCTCATAGAGCCCAGCCCCCTGATAATCTGTTCCGAATAAAGATTGAAAAGGTATGTAGACAGGACACATACCTGGTGTACACCTTTCCCAATTTTGAACCATGCAGTGTTTCATTGTTCTGTTCTGACAACTGCCTCTTGGTCCAAGTATAGGTTTCACGTTAGCACAATCAAGTGTTCTGGGATTCCCATTCTTCTCAGAGTTAGCCACAGTTTGTTATGATCCACACAATCAAATACCTTTGTGTAATCAATGAAACAAAAATAGACATTCTTCTGGTGCTCCTTGCTTTCAGCCAAGATCCATCTAACATTAGCTACAATATTCCTAATACTACTGCCCCATTTAAACCCAGCCTGCACTTCTGGTAGTTCTCTGTTGATGTGCTGTTCCAGTTGTTTTTGGATAATCTTCAGCAAAATCTTGCTTGCATGTGATAGTAATGATATTGTTGGATAATTTCCACACTCTGTGGGATCACCTTTCTTTGGAATCTTTTCCATTAGGATTTTAAAAACTCATACTCAAGTTCATTGCTGCTGAGACAAAACCAACTGATACTTGATCCTCCAGCAGGTTTTTGGAGGCTGGAAATCACCCAGAAGGAGACTGCCCATCTTTCTCCCTCTGAACTAGTGGATTCAAATTGCCAAAGAAACATGGTGCCTGAATTAGAAGCACAACTCCCAACTGACTACTCTATAAAGGCTCAGAAAACAACCGGGAGAATTTCTACTCCTTCATGTAGCTGGTTACCACAAACCAGCATTAACTGCAAGGCATTTGATGTTTTGCATTTTAAGTACCACCCCTTTCTCTTGTGATTGTTATTCTCGAAGACAGTCCAACACAGATTTTGAAGGGGAGTCTGCTGACCCGATTCCCCTCTCAGACCACTCTCAGAACTGAGACTCTGGTCTCCTTGACTCTTCCACTCATCACGCTGGTCTCTCATCAGTCTCTTCTTCCTTTGAGTTCTTTTCTCTTACTTTATCTATTCATATTTACCAATTACAGTAAAATTGTAGTTCTTTCCTCCAGAGAAGTAGAAACTTCTCTAGAACTTGCATGGATCCTATTCACCGACATTTAGTCAGAATCCACTCATAACTGACCCACCAGTAGATTTTCAGAGCCTGTAAATCACACAGGATCCTTCTGTGGCGCAGCAGCTGGTGGATTCGAACTGCCAGAGAGGCGCCACAATTCCCTACAGGCTAGGCAACCAGAGCTCCCTACCTGCAAGGATCCAGTCACTTGCTAATTCTGAGCAAGGTGGCCTCTCCGGGACTGCTCTCGGGCTCCCCCTGCAGCCTGCCCGGGTCTCTGCGTTTTGTAGAGAACCTGATTCTGGTCCTAACAGTCTGCGACAGTCTCCCGCCCCTCCCCATTTCCCCCAAACCCTGTGCAGTAAGTAAATGCAAGGGGAGTCAGCTCCAGGACCGAAGAAGCAAAGATGCAGGTGGGAAACAGACGGGCCAGCACCACCATATTCCCGGCACCCCTTCCCCTACCCCGAGTGTCTGACTTCCCTAGGAAAAGAACTGAAAATTACAGGCTCTGGAATCCTGTAGAGTCAAATCCTTGGGGTGCCCCAGGCAAGGCCAGAGGAAGCTGGAGTTCTTAGACATGGTTTCACTTCCCTCCCCTTCGTCTGTGGGAGGAACACAGAGAAATGCCACAGCGGCTTCAAGTTATGACTCATCTAGCCCTGAACTCCTTTCTCCTAAAAGTAAGGAAAATAATTTGATGGGGGAAACAAAAGAATAGACAAGAAGAAACCTTGTGAGATAAGAATAAATGACCATCTACAGTGAGCGTGATTAAACAGAGGTCTTTAACATTAACTCTGGGCTCTGGGTATGCTTGTGAGGGATAAGATAGTCCCGAAGGTCCTTTCACACAACACTCCATGAACCAGTTAAGCAGAGTGTGCCAATAGCATGGATTTAGACGTCAAATAGACCTGTTCCCTGAAGCCTCAATTATTATTGTCTTTATAGTGGAAAAATACTTTCCCCGTGGTGTTATTGTGGACATTTCATGAGATTACCTGTCTAATTTATACTGCAGGTTTGATATAAGCACCCAGTAGCGTTCCTGCTTTATCATAGATACTAAATTACGGTGGTGGTGGTGGTTGTCAGGTGACATGGATTTGGATCCAACTTACAATGAAGCTGTGTACGAAAGGACTGAATGCCGCCGCGCGGTTCTGTGCCATCCTCACTGACTCTGCTGTCCTCAAACTCATTGTGACAGCCACTGTGCCAGTGGGTCTTGTTGAGGGATTTCCTCTTTTTCATTGATACTCTTACTTTACCAAGCTTGATGTCTTTCTCCAGGGAGAAAGTGGTTGTTATTGTTATTTATTTAAGAACAAATATAGATGCTTGGGCTCTTTCTTAGCGATAAACAGTTTCAAGCACGTGGCCTTACACTGATTCTCTGGAATGGCGCACAACAAGATAAAGGGAAACAGTGGAGCTCTCATGGCCTGGTGGCAAGAAGCTGCACTGCAATCCCAGAGGTGCACGGTTTGAATCCACCAGATGTTCTGCTGGAGAAGGAGGAACAAGTTCCTCCTGTACCAGTCAGATCCAATTTGACAGTACACATACAAAAAATAATAAAATAAAAATTAAAAAACCCAAAAACCACACACACAAAAATTAGGGGAGGCAAAAACTCAAATAGGAGGCCGTCTTTACAGCTTTTCTGGGTTTATGGTCATAAGAGACTCCTGTTTGTTCTTTCTTATCTAGGTGAATTTTGATCTGCTGTGGTTGTTATTATGTGCCGTGAAGTCACCTGCGATTCACAGTAACCATATGTACAACAGATCAGAAGCCTGCCCTCTCCTGAGCCAGTCTCACTGACTCTGACACACCTCCCCCCCCCCCGCCTCCATTGTCCCAGTTACTGTATCAATCCATCTCATCCCGGGGTTTTCCTCTCCTGCATTGTCCCTCCACCCTTCTAAGCAAGAAGTCCTATCAGTCATGTTGTCATTGACGAGAAGCCATTTGTTCTTTTCAGGGCACACTTTGCTGTGTTGGCCAGTAGCTTGGGCTGGGGAGTCAAAAGTCCCGCACAGGAAGAGCATCATGGTTACCCAAATGAGAAAGTAAGAGTTGAACCTCTGGGGTTGTTGTGTATCATTTGAGCCAGAAATTATATATAACTGACCCTCCAGTGGGTTTTCAGAGTCAATAATTAACTACATCACAGGAGATTGCTGATTTTTCTCCTGCAGAGCAGCTGGTGGATTCAAACCGTGTATCTTTGGGTTGTCAGTGCAACTCCTTATGGTTAGGCCACCAGCATTTGCCAGAATCTTTATCAGCACTATTCCACTAGAGTTCTCTATAGGGGATGACCCCTGAGAAATGCTCTCCCTAAGGAGGTGATCTGACAACCCAAAGGTCCAAAGCTGCTCCATGGGAAAGATGGACAATCTCCTCCCGTGAGTTTGACAGCCTCCTAAAACCCACTGAAGGGTCAGCTGTGAGTCAGTTATGACTCGATGGCATGTAGAAACAATCACCAAGACAGGGAAGTGATCTTCTTCCATAAAGATATAGTCAAGTAAACCCCATGCTAGGACAGTTTCACTCCATCACATGGGGAGGCTAGAAGTCCAAATGTCTCAACAGTAGCCATCAATAATAACAACAGAGGGGCTGGAGGCAGGAGGTAGAGGTGGGGGAAATGATGAGTTTCCTGGACTTCGCAGAGCTGGTTTGTTAAGAAACAGTTTACCAGTACCACCCACCTACCCACACTCCTTTTCTGTGAGCATTTATTCTGCTAATGCTATGTTTTGATGTTTTCCCCTATCTTTTTTAAAAAAATTTTACTTTCTGTTGGGTTGCTTACAAAGTTTATATACATTGTGTTTCACACTATTCTTCACTTATATTGTGTTTCATAAAATCATTCCCATGTATTGTTGTTGTTCATATGTACTGTCAAGTCACCTGCAACTCATAGCGACCCTATGTGCAACAGCCCTAAACCCTGCTCCATCCGTTGCCAATCTTACTGTCTCTGACACACCTATCTCCATTACCCCAGTGATGGAATCAATCCATCTCATTGAGGTTCTTCCTATCTTGTGCTGTCCCTTCACCCTCCAAAGCATGATGTTCCTCTCCAAGGACAGGTCCCTCCTTGCAGCATGTCCAAAGTATATCAGACGAAGCTGTTTTATTAAAATTAAGCACCTTGCCCATCATTACCCTGCCTTGCTCACCCTGCCCTGTATCCTTCCTATTCCCTTCACCCCCTTCTTCCACCTAACAAACCGTGCAGCCCTGTGTTTTCACCCCTACCCATTCTCAGGCCTCCACTCCCACCCCTTTGCCCCTTGGGTCTGCATACATGTTTTACTAGTTAGCCTTCTATTTTTTTGTGTGTGTGTACCGTCAAACCAGATCTGACTGGTACAGGAGGAGATTGCTCCTCCTTCTCCAGGAGAGCACCTGGTGGATTCAAACCACATACCTCTGCGATTGTAGTGCAGCTTCTTGCCACTAGGCCACCAGAGCTCCCCTGTAGCCTTCTGTTTTTACACTAATGGCCTTATGCAGTATTTGTCCTTATGAAACTGAGTCAGTTCGCTCACCGTAATGGTCTCCTGTCTCTCCCAAGTTATGTAGTATTTTTTTGAAATAGTTGTTCCTGCGTGCTGCATAGTATTCCATTGTGTGAATGTACCACAATTTCTCAATCCGTTCAATTGTGATTGAACATTTGGGCTGTTTCCATGTTCTTGTGATGGGGAATAATGCTACTATGAACAATGGTGTACAAATCTACATTTGGTTTCTCGGTTCCTTGGGGTATATTCCTAGTAGTGGGTCATATGGAATTTCTATGTTCAACTTTTGAGGAAATGCCTAATTGTCTTCCAGAGTGATTGTGCCACTTTACAATTCCACCAACAGTGTATGTTAGTTTCCACCTCTCCACATCCTCTGCAACATTTATTACTTTCTGTCCTACTAAGCTTTGCCCCTGCTACTGGGGCAAGAAGGTATCTCATTATGGTTTTGATTAGCATTTCTTTTTATTGCCAGTGATTTTGAACTGTTTTTTTATGTGTCTGTTTGCCATCTGAATATCATCCTCTGTGAAAAGTTTTTCCAGTTTTTTTTTAATAGAAATTTTTCATCTTATGCTGGTTTACTTACAAAGTTCATATACATTCTTTTTCAGACTGGATCTTTCCTATTTCCTCAACCCACCCCTCCCTCCACCCATCAAATTGCATGACCCTGTGATTACCCCTCCTTCCTGGTCATCCTCAGCCCTCTGCTCAAACCCTCCCCACCTTAGGTCTTCATACACGTTTTACTAGTTATCTATTTTTACAATCATGTTCTTATGCAGTATTTGTCCTTATGGGACTGAGTTAATTCACTTAGCATAATGCTCTCCTGTCCTTCCGTTTTAAGTAGTACTTTACAACATCATTGATGCTGCATACTGTGCCGTATTCCATTGCGTGAATGAAATTATGAATAATTTCTCAATCCACTCGATTGTGGTTGGACATTTGGGCTGTTTCCATGTTCTTGCGATGGTGAATAATGCTGCTATGAACATGGTATACAAGTCTCCATTTGTGCTTCAGTTCTCATTTTCTCAGATATATTCCATACATTGAAATATTACTGGATCGTACAGAATTTATACCTGAAGAAATGTCAAACTGCCTTCCAGAGTACAATCCCACCAACAGTGTATAAGAGTTCCTATCTCACCACATCCTCTCCAACATTTATTACTTGCTGTCCTGTTAAACTTTGCTACTGCTACTGTAATAGGATGGAATCCCATTGTGGTTTTGATTTGTATCTCTCTTATTGCTAGTAATTTAGAGCATTTCTTCATGTGTCTGTTGGCCATCCAAATATCTTCCTTTGTGAAAATTCTCTCCATATCTTTTGCCTATCTTGTAATTGTCTTATCAGTCTTTTTCTTCTGAAGGCCCAGGAGTATTCTATAACTTTTGTTATGAGACCCTTGTCTGTGACTGTTGTCGTTGTTGTTACGTGCCATTGAGTCACTTGCAACTCATAGTGACCCTTTGTACAAGAGCCCTAAATGCCGTTCTGTCCTGTGCCATCCTCGCTGTCTCAAACACACTCATTCCCACCACTCCACTCACAGAATCGATCCATCTCATCAAGGGTCTTCCTCTCCTGTGCCTCCCCTCCACTCTGCCAGACATGATGTCCCTCTCCAAGGACCAGTCCCTCTTTGCAACATGCCCAAAGTATGTCAGACAAAGCTGTCAGACTCCAAGGAGCATTCTGGCTTCACCCTCTCCAGGACAAACCTGTTTGTAATCCTAGCAGTCCATGGTATATATTCAATACTCTTCTCCAGCACCACAGCTCAAAGGCATCAATTCTCTTTCTATCATCCCTATTCACTGTCCAACTCTCCGATGCACATCTCATAATTGCAAAGACTATATAGCCCAGATCAGGTGCACCTTAGTCTCCAGCCTGACATCGTTGCACTTCAGTACTCTTGAGAGGTCCCTCACAGCTGACTTTCCCAATGCAATTCATCTCCTGATTTCCTGGCTGCTGTTACCAAGACTGTTGACTGTGGAACCAAGTAAACTAAAACTGTTAACTATCTCAATGTCTTCACCATCCATACTGATGCTGCCAATTGGCCCAGTGGTGAGAATCTTTGTGTTCTTTATGTTGAGCTTCAATCCATGTTGAAGACTGCAGTCCTTGGCCTTCTACAGCAAGCACTTCAGGTCCTCCTCAGTTTCAGCAAGCAGGGTTGTGTCATCTGCATAACGCAAGTTGTTGATGATTCAATCCTGATGCCACATTCCTCCTCGTACAGCCCAGAGTCACAGATGATCTGTTCTGCATACTGATTGAAAAGGTATGGAGACAACATAAATCCCTGATGGACCCCGTTCTTGATTTTGAACCATCCAGTGTCTCCCTGCTCTGTTCTAATGACTGCCTCTTGGTCCAAGTATAGGTTTCACATTAGCACAAATGTTCTGGGATGATTCCCATTCTTCTCAGAGTCAGCCATAGCTTGTTGTGATCCACACAGTCAAAAGCCTTTGCATAGTCAATGAAGCACAGATAGACATTCTTCTCTCTGTGATAGTATTGCCAAATGTCTGTTCCCCATTGGTAGGTTTTCTTTTCACCCTGTTGGAAAAAGTTTTTAATGAGCACAGAGCTTTACTCTTTAGAAGGCCGCATTCATCAATTTTATCCTCTTCAGAGTGTGCATTTCTGGCTGTATTTGGCAGTCTCTTTATGCCATGGACGAGGCCTTCTAAGCTTGATCCCAGTTTGTCTCTTATGAACTTTATGGTTTTGGGCTTCTACCAGGTCTCTGATCCACCTTGAGTTGATTTGTTTTGTATGGTGTGAGATGTGGATCTTGTTTCAGCTTTCTGCAGGTAGCAGTTCAGTTTTGCCAGCACCATTTGTTGAAGGGATTGTCACTTCCCATTTGATCCTTATGGAAACAAACTAACTAAAATGTACAGGACGGATTATATTTCTTTTTAGTTCGGGGAAGAAAGGAAGCTACCCAGGAATACGGAGAAGCCATATGCAAGAATGTAGAGGAATGCTGGAAAAGAAGACATGGTCATGATGTCTTTGTAACATTGCCATTGTTGTGTGACATGGGCGTCAGAACTGACTGACCCTCCAGTGGGTTCTACAAGGCTGTAAATCTCAAGGGAGGAGAGTGTCCACTTTTCTCCTGTGAAGCAGTTCACAGTGCAACTCCTTACCACTAAGCCACTAGAAATTATGGTAACTGAAAAAATTCTCCTGTCTGTCCACGTAGAATAAGTCGGTGTTATATCTCAGAGAACTGGACAATGAATAGGAATGACAAAAGAAGCATTTAGACCTTTGAACTGTGGTGTTAGAGAAGAGCACTAAACATCCCATGGACAGTCAGAAGAAATAAATGTCTTGGACCTGGTGCAGCCAGAGTGCCCTTCAGAGACAAGGATGTTGAGGCTTTGCCTCACATACTTCGGGTGTGTTGCTAGGAGGGTTATTCCTTGGAGAAGAGCATGATGCTGGGAAGGGTGGTCAGTGAAGGAGAGGAAGACCCTCAACTAGGTAGACTGACACAGTGACTACGCGCTAATGTTCCAGGAAGTGTGAGGATGGCACAGGATAGGCCAGGGTTCAGACCTGTTGTTAAGGGGTCGTACCCGACTCACTAGCACCTAACAACAGCAACAACATATCTTTTTTTTTAAATTTTTTAAAAATTATTATTTTATTAGTATGTGTGTGTGTGTGTGTGTGTGTGTGTACCGTCAAATCAGATCTGACTGGTACAGGAGGAGATTGTCCCTCCTTTCCTGGCAGAGCATCTGGTGGATTTGAACCGTGAGACTCTGGGATTGCAGTGCAGTTTCTTGCCACTAGGCCACCAGAGCTCCCGCAACAACATATCTTAAGGATATGGCAAGTTAGAAATCCAACTGAGTGGAGTGATTTTTCTTACACTGAACTGACCTTGTCTTCTTGGGATAAAGCCTATTGATCACAGTGTAGACTCTTCTTCTATGTTACTGGGTTTGCTTTGCTAGTGTTTTTTGAAGGTTATTTGTATTTATATTCATAAAGGAGCCCCTGGTGGTACTCTGGTTAAAATGATTGGCTGCTTAGTTTAAATCTACCATCTGTTCCACGAAATAATCAGACACTCTGTTTCCATAAAGATTTCCAGCCTTGAAAACCCTATGTGGGCAGTTATACTCTGTTAGGCTGTTAGAGCTCAGAATCTATTCACCAGCAGAGGGTCTGGTGTTTGGCTTGTATTTGTAAGAGGCGTTGGTCTATAGGGTTGTTTTTTTTAATTTCTTATGACATCTTTGTCTTCTGTATAGTTTTCTTTTATGTCTTTGATGATGGTTTGTTTGTAAGGATAATTCTGGTCTCATAGAATGAGTTGTTGGGAAATCTCTCCTCCTCTTCTGTTTCTCAGAAAGTTTGTCAAGTATAGTGTTCATTCTTCTTCATATATTTGATAGAACTCATCAAGCAAGTCATGTGGCTCTGGCTTTTCTTTAAGGGAAGTTTCTTCTTATTAAATAACTTTCATTATATAGATGCATTGTTCTTGTCACTGTTGTTATGTGCCATTGAGTCTCCTGCGACCCTATGTACAGCAGCCCTGAAGCCTGCCCTGTCCTCCACCAGTCTCACAGACTCCGACATACCTATTCCCATTGCCTTAGTTACTATATCAATATGTCTCATCCGGGGTCTTCCACTCCTGAGCTAGGATCCTCCACCCTTCTGAGTATGATGTCCTTCACCAAGGACCTGTCCCTCCTGGTCACATGCCCAAAGTATGTGACATAGAGCTTTAGAATCCTAGCCTCCAAGGAGAGACTTAGTTTCATTTGCTCCAAGACAGACCTATTTGTTTTCTTGGCAGTTTATGGTATATTCAAGACTCTTCTCCAGCATCGCAATTCAAAGGCATCGATTCTTCTTCTGTCATCCTTAGTCATTGTCCAGCTCTCTGATACATAGCAAATAAGATATTCTATTTTCCCCTTAATTTGTATTATTTATTCCTTTCTGAGAGTTTGTAATTTTATTTCCATTATATAATTTGTTGGCATACAATTGAGGTTTGTTTTATTTTTAACATTTTTTAATTTTATAACAATTGATGTTTCCAATCAGGGGACCTTTTACTGGTATAATCCAATATTATTCCTTTAGGCTTTGTGTGAGCTTCTTAGAATGAATGCTTCTCTTAGAAAGTTCTGTTAAAAATTTTACCCACTATATTATCCAATTTTCTTTATATTTTAAAAGCTCTCAAAAAACATTGCCATTGAGCTGGAACTGACTCCTAGCTGACCCTCCAGTGAGTCTCCAGGAGGCTGTAAATCTCTTAGGAGGAGATTGCTCATCTTTTCCCCTCAGGGCAGCTGGTGGATTCAAAGAACCAGAAGAGCACCGTACAGCTCTCCACCAACCAGGCCCAGAACTCGCTCCTTTATACAGAGTCATGTAAGGAGTTGTTGTTGTTATGTGCCGTCGAGTCACTTGTGACTCATAGCGACCCTATGTACAACAGCCCTAAACCCTGCTCTGTCCTGTGCCAATAGCACTGCCTCTGACACTCCCATCCCGATTACCCCAGTCACTGAATCAATCCACCTCAAGGGCCTTCCCCTCCTGCGCTGTCCCTCCACCCTCCCAAGCATGATGTCCCTCTCCAAGGACCTGTCTCTCCTTACAACACGTCCAAAGTATGTCAGATGAAGCCCCAGAATCCTTGACTCTAAGGAGCTGCCTGGTTTAACCCTCTCCAGGATGCTGTTGTTTCTTAGTAGTTTTGAAATATTTTTTTTCAACTGCTTTGCATACACTGTGTTTCATTCACGTACATTGTGTTTCATACTCTTTATCATTTTTAGCTTTTCATTGTGCTAGTTCCTGACTCATGGTAACCCCACACAATAGGATTGGAAAGAATACTGAGAGACTTAATTTGTTTGTTCTGGTACATAGGCTTTTCATTGGTTGAGTTTTGGAAGTGGATCAACAGGCCTGGGCCATTTTCCTGTAGAATCTTCCCTGAAGCCTATTTAGAATCACAGCTACGTGCAAGCTTACACTGATATACGGGTGGTGGTGGTAGCTACTGATGAGGTGTATTGACCAGGGATTGAATGTGGATCTCCTACATAGAAGATGGGAATTTTAACCCTGAATCATGACTGCCCTTGCCTCATCTTTGCTTATGGAAAATATGAGGACACCACTACCCTTTATTTATTGGCTTCTGCTGATAGAATGTCCACTACTTGGTGGTGGGTCAAAGTGACAAGGAGACTCAGACACAGCCCCTGCCCACACGGAACTTACAGTCTAGAAGCATATTGTCCGTTGCAGTAGCCTCTAAACTATGCAATTGCTTCGTGTGTATCTGAAAGCTGGATAATAAATAAGGAATACTGAAGAAGCATCCACACCTTTTTGAATTGTGATGTTGGCAGAATATTGAATATCCAGTGGACTGCCAACGTTTATCTTGGAGGACATGCAACCAGGGTACTCCTTTGAGGCATGGATGGTGAAACTTCACCTCACATTTTTTGGATACATTATCAGGTGGGACTTAAAGAAAATGATGCTGGGAAAGGCAGACTGGGT
Organism: Elephantulus edwardii; assembly: GCF_000299155.1. Taxonomy (NCBI): domain Eukaryota; kingdom Metazoa; phylum Chordata; class Mammalia; order Macroscelidea; family Macroscelididae; genus Elephantulus; species Elephantulus edwardii. Next base: position 1,840,160 of record NW_006399931.1, on the reverse strand, counting down.
TAGCGAAAGAGAAGAAAGCCTTCAACAGGATGGAGTGACACAGTGACTGTAACAGTGGGCTTGAACGTGGCAGAGATCATGAGGATAGTGCTGAAAGGGCGAGGCTCAGATCTGTCGTTCATAGGATCACTATGAGGCATAGTTGACCAGACAGCACCTAACAACTATAAATGTGCACGTAAGCACTTGAGATGCATCCAGTCAAATTAGATTCTGCTGAAAATGTGAAAGGTACACTGGATTTCAAAGACTTACTACGAACATAAAAGATCTCATTACTACTTTTCATATTGATGACATGTCAGAATGGTAATATTGTAGATATACTGGGTTTTCTAACATATCTTTTTAGAATTAAGCTCACCTATTTCTTTTTTTACTCCTTTTAGTGTGTGGCTAAATTAGAAAATGTAAAATTGTTCAGGTGTCTTAAATGATACTTCGTTTGGAATATATTGGCCTAGAGGGGGAGACAGACTTCAATCAACTAGAAATGTAATCTCACAAATAAAAATAAACAGTCACCAAGAACTAGAGGAAGTAAGACATAGTGGTGGTGGTTGTGGTGGTGATGGTGGTGGTTCACAACATAGACTCGAGACACATGTACAACAGTTCTGAACCTGTCCTGTCCTGAGTCAACCTCATCATTTCAAACCCAATCTCATTTCCGGGTCACTGAGTCTATCCATCTCATCCTGGGTCTTCCTCCTGTGCTGTCTCTCCACCCTTCCAAGCATGATGTTCTCCAAGGACTGGCTGCCAAGTACCCAAAGTATGTGAGATGGAGCTTCAAAATACTTGCCTCCAAGAAGCAGCTTGGTTTCACCCACAAATAAAAATAAACAACCACCAAGCACTAGAGGAAGTAGAACAGAACGTGGAGGTAGGAGAGGGGCTTTGGCTGTTCTGGGAGGGGAGGCACATTTGAGGAAGTGACCTTGTGGCTGAGATCTGCAGGATGAGCTGGCAGATGGGAGGGGCAGAGCTCCAGGCAAAGAGAGAGAGAGTGCACGATGGGATGCAAAACTGGTATCGAGCACCTTTTGCTAAAGCCTGTGCAGATATCACACAGCTCTCTGGCTGCCTAGCTTGTTTCACTTGTAGCCAAAATCTTTAGTCTTCAGAGAACAAACAAGAACAAGGGAGTGTAGTGTAATTTTAAAGTTACCTCTCATTTTCATTAAACTATTTTATATTTGAACTCATGTCCAATTCATGTAGAATAAGTGTAACAAAGACTTTGAGTTGAGTGAAGAACTGAACACTCAACTCATTGCTTCAAGTCAGAACCAAGTCACAGCTGAGCCCTAGGGACTTTCTGACCCTTAGAACTGCTCAGGAGGAGAATGCCGATCTTTCTGTTGGAGATGATCTAGGGAAAGGGACCTGAAGAAATATGCGCAGATGCCATCTAGCTTACTTAGAAGTCACCCTGACTGATTTATACTCCTTCATGCTACCACAGGAGCCCCACCCAGTCTGTTCACTTCCAGGAAATGATGCATCTGCCTGGACCAGAGTCCATGACCTTTGGCTACTCCACCCTCCCCTTTCCCTGCTTCTTGCCCTGACCCTCACCCTCTCACCAAGGCCCTGACTTCCTGTTTTGTTTTTTCTTTGCTGTTCTGGTCCCTCACACCTGAGAGCTGATGCTGAACATGCTGGTGGGGACCATGCCCATCTGGGTGTGGAGCAGCCCCTGGATATTCTGAAGCACTGCTTTTCCGGGAAAGGGTCTGATCTTCAATCCCAGCATCACTGGCTCCCATACTCATCCTGCCTTCTAACTAGAAAACCTTTGCTCCTTCTTGTTGTTGTTGTTATGTGCCATCCAGTTGCTTGCAACTCATAGCGACCCTATGTACAACAGCTGTAAACCCTGCTCTATCCTGTGACAATCTTACTGTCTCTGACACACCTACTCCCATTACCCCAGTCACTGAATCAATCCATCTTATAGGGGGTCTTTCCCTCTTGCGCTGTCCCTCCACCTTCCCAAGCATGACATCCCTCTCCAAAGACCGGTCCCTCCTTGCCACATGCCCAAAATATGTCAGACGAAGCTTCAGAATCCTTGCCTCCAAGGAGCAGCCTGGCTTCACCCTCTCCAGGATGAACTTATTTGTTCTCCTAGCAGTCCATGGTATATCCTACACTCTTTTCCAGCACCACAGCTCAAAGGCATCAACTCTCCTTCTGTCATCCCTAGTCATTATCCAGCTCTCTGAAGCATAGCAAGTAATGTTAAAGACCATGGCCTGTATCAGGTGCACCTTAGTCTCCAGACTGACATCATTGCTCCTCAGTGCCTTGGAGATGTCTCTAACAACAGACTTTCCCAACGCAATTCATCTTAATTTCCTGACTGCTGGTGCCAAGAGCGTTGATTGTAGAGCCATGCAAACTAAAGCTATCAATAATCTCAATCTCTTCGGCATCTGTCATGATGCTGCCAATTGGCCGAGTGGTGAGAATCTTTGTGGTTTGACATTGAGCTTCAATCCAAATTGAAGGCTGCAGTCCTTGACCTTCTGCAGCCTTACTTTATTTGAAAGATAAAGAAGATGCAATGACCATTTCAATGTCTTTTTTTTTCTCCTCAAAATGTTCCTGTATTGTTGTTCTTAGTTGTGGGGAGTCAGCTCCACCTTCACACAATCCTAAAAACAAAACCAGAGAAATGTGGCCTGGCCTTGCATCACTTCACTGGCATTCTTGAGCCCGTAGTTGTTGGGCCGCTGGGTAGTGCCTTCTCGATGGCCTGGCCTTGCACTAGCTTCACTGGCATGTTTGCACCCATTGTTGTTGGACCACTGGGTAGTGCCCTTCTCGGCAAGGTGCTCAACCTGTAGTGTGATCCATATTTTCATTGGCTTCTTTTCAGAGGTATATCAGCAGATCATTCTTCTGTCACAGGTTTCCTGGAAGTTATGTTGAAACCTGTTGACAGGCTGAAGGCTGACACTGCTAGTATTTGAAATACCTGTGGCAGGACCTGTATTATCATAGCAACATGTAAGTTCTAGAGTACAAAAACCTGACAGGCAGTGTACTGTATCATTACACTACCTCTACTCCTCTGCTCTTGACCTTATAGGAAAACAGTCCTCCTACTAGAAAACTTAATGATGAATGAGAGAGCTCTCACCAGCCTGGCCTGTTCTAGTGACAAGGAATGGCAAAGGAAACACTGACCTGACAAAGGAGATCAATCAGATCTGCTTTTGACAAAGACTGTGGCAAAATAACAATAGAAACCAACCCTTAAGGAATGCGGCTATATGACAGACTCTCAAGGAATGTGGCAAAACAACAAAATGAAGGAAAAGATAAACGAGATGGCAGAAAGTCACCCTACGTCAGTTAGGAGAAATGCACCATCAGCTGTATAAACCCCACTCCCTGTTAACAAAGGATATATAAACCCTTTTGTAAGATAAAAACGGGGTCAGTCTCTCCTGACCCATTCGTAGTCTGTTATGAACGTCTAATAAACCTCAGTTTCTTTCTCAGCTCTCACTTGTATTGGTATCTTTCTTGTATTTCCGAGTCAGAACTTCCTAGTTCTTACTCAATGAGGCCCTTGGACTTCTTTTGGAAATTATCCCCTTGACACCAGGACAGAAAAATCTCAATGCTAATTTTTGCTCATTTGTTTCCACTGGGACATAAAGCAAGGTATGTGTGGATTCCAGAGCCCAGTAAGTGGTGATAGCATTGACAATTGTTTGGCAGGAGTTAACATCACGTTTCGGATGAATTATTCTATTTTTTATCTTTCTGATGGAAATAATTTACACTATAGTCCTCTGCTTTCACTCTGAACACTTCCTACAGACACTCAAAGTCAATTCCTATAAAACATAAAGGTTATATGATGGAAACGGAATAAATAAGTTTAAAAAGTCAGCCATTCAAGTAGACAGAATACTTAAAATTTATTGAAAACACTTAAAATTCACTGCCAAAGAGTCAATTGTAACTCACTTACAATGTAAATATTTTTATTATTTTATTGTGATTTGAGTGAACGTTTGCAAATCATACTAGTTTCTCATTAAACCATTCATAGATTGTTTTATAACATTGTTATGTGCCGTCCAGACGCCTGTGACTCATAGCGACCTTTTGCACACCCGCTGAGTCCTGTCTTATCCTGAGCTAATCTCACTGTCTCTGACACATCTGCCCGCACTACCCCTGTCACTGTGTCAATCCATCTCATCCAGGATCTTCCTCTCCTGAACTGTCCCTCTACCCTTCCAAGCCTGATGTCCTTCACAGACCAGTCCCTCCGGGCAACAAGTCCAAAGTATATGAAATGGATCTTCAAAATCCTTGCCTCCAAAGAGCAACTTGGCTTCACCGTCTCCAGGACAATTACAATTAATTGATGTAATTAATTATAATGTCTAATCAACTTCTTATTGTATATTACCTTTTCCTTCTTCCAATTTTTTTTTAATTTTTATTATATTATTTTTACATGTACCATCAAATCAGATCTGACTGGTACAGGAGGAGATTGCCCCCTCCTTCTCCAGCAGAGCATCTGGTGGATTTGAACCGCATACCTCTGGGATTGCAGTGCAGCGTCTTGCCACTTCCTTCTTCCAATTTAATAAATGGTGTGGTCTGTAGTAAGTTGGGCTACTAACCCAGAGGCTCTGCCTCACTGGAAGTTCGAATCCCTCAGTGGCTCTCTCGGACAAAGAGGACATTCTCCTTTTGCGATTAACAACCTTAGAAACTTAAAGGACAGATGAGCTGTGAGTCATTTCCGACTCCATGACAATAAGTGAGTGAAAGATTTATCTATTAACTTTTATTCTCTGTTTCTCCCTTCCCATTCCTGGTTACTATCCAACAACTAACCAATAATGATTCTGTGTATAAACTTTTCCTTAGTTTTTTTATGACATATTTGTCCTTCTGTGATGGACTTATGCCAGTCGTCATAATTGCATAGTACTTTCTTGTGTGAATGAAGTATTAGGCAATTAATTTTTATTACTTTTGTGTGTGTGTACCGTCAAATCAGATCTGACTGGTACAGAAGGAGATTGCCCCTCCTTCTCCAGCACAGAATCTAGTGCATTCAAACTACACGCCTTTGAGATTGCAGTACAGTTTCTTGGTACTAGACCACCAGAGCTTCCTTGCAATTAAGTTTTAAATTTTTTTAAAAAATGTGTGTGTGTGTGTGTGTACCGTCAAATCAGATCTGACTGGTACAGGAGGAGATTGTCCCTCCTTTTCCCGGCAAAGCATCTGGTGGATTCGAACCATGTGCCTCTGGGATTGTAGTTGCAGGTCCTTGCCACTAGGCCACCAGAGCTCCCCTTTGCAATTAATTTTTTAAAAAATTAGAAATCAGGGAGCTCTGGTAACCTAGTGGCAAAAAGCTGTGCTGCAATCCCAAATGTGCACAGTTCAAATCCATGTGTTTGATATTGTAAATAATGCTGCGATAAACATAGGTATCATGCATTACTTTGTGTCACATCTCTTACATTTTCAGGATATATATTTATATCTTTTAGTCAGCTTGCTGTATCAAATGGTATTTCCATTTTCAACCATATAAGGAAGCACCGGACTGCTTTCCATGGTGATACTATTTCACATTTCCACCACAGTGTAAGCATTCCAGTCTCTCTGTATCACACTTTAACCAGTATTTCTTGTTTACCACCCGACTGAACTTTGCTATCGTTGCTGGGGTGAGATGATTCACATTGCTGTTTGGAATTGCATCTCTGTTAAGAGCTAATAAGGGGGCCTAGGCTACAGGGAGTTGCACGGCGAACCCAAAGGCTGTGCTTCTCACCTGGCTTTGAGGGAGAAAGATGAGCAATCTCTTCCTGTTGTCATTTACAGCCTCTGAAACCTGACAGGTCACTACAGACTGGCTGACTTGGCAGCAGGGAGTCTGTTGTAATAACTAATGATCTTGAGCCTGTGTTTGTCAGTCATCTGGATGTCTTTTTTGTTGAAATGTCTTCGTGTGTACTTTACCCATTTTCTACAAACTAGAGATCATTTCCTTATTAGATATTTTATTGTCAAATATTTTCTTCCAGTTTATGGGTTCTCTTTTTATTCGTTGGTACAAGTATTTCAATGTACACAGGGACTTAATTTTTAGACATTCCAACAGTCTAGTTTATCTTCTGCTGATTGGGCATTTTCGTTTCTATTTGATAGTCTATTTATATCATACATTAGAGCTCCTAAGTTTGTTCCCATTTTTTCTTTGATGAGAAGCTATAAATCTCAACAAGAAGAGACTTGCCCATATCTCTCCCTCAGAGCAGCTGGTGGACTTGAACCACTAGAGAATATGCCATCAGAACTCCTAACAATCAGTTTTCATTCTTTTCAAGTCAGTGCCAAGTCATCCGGAACACAAGCATTAACAAGGTTCATAAAACCAAGCTCAAACCCATTGTCACTGAGTTAACTCTGACTCACAGTGACTGTAGGATAGAGCAGAACTTCCCATAAGATTGCCAAAGCTGTAAATCATTTGTGGAGGCCAACGGTACACTGAGTGACTAGTAGGTCTGACCTTTAGTTTAGAAGCCACATGTTTTGTCCATAGGGCCACCAGGGCTCCTTTAAGATGCACAGAAGCTTGGTCTTAAAGGTTTACGGGCCAGTTCAGTTGTTACACAGATAACTCTGACACAGGAAGGGTGTCATGAATACCACTGGAAAGGCATAAACCAAGAGGTCTAGGATTCAGATTCAGAGAAAGAATTATCTTTGAACTGGGCATCAATGCGCATTTCAAGTGGAGGGAATTGAGTGAGGAAAAGTACAGAAAGTGTTTGAGTTTTCTGGTGTTGTTGGACCTGCCAGAGACACAGTGGGAAACATGGTGTCTGTCAACAGAGGTGGAGTCCTCCTTGGATGGGGGCCTGCTCCCAGGTACGCCGTATAGGAAGAAACCTGTCTTACTGGCCTGCACACGTCATGGTGAGGGAAGCCGAATATCAAATTTAGTAACAGTAGACCAAATGCTGTATTGGGAAACGAGGGAGGCTTAATACAAGCTGAAGGTCACCTTGTGACACTGGGGCATTCCTTAGGAGGTCACCTTGTGACACTAGGGCATTCCCTAGGAGTCAACATTGTTCTTAGTTTTTATCAAATGAATCCCTCCCTCTTGAGATTAACATAAAGAGGAACTTGGCCTTATCTGTAAAAGATTTCACCATTATCCTTGGTTTTGTACTTCCCTGTGATTCTATATAAATACTCAGAGAAGCGTGGCTCGAGGTCTTCAGTCGAGAACTGCTGACCCCCTGTTTTACGCTCTCTGCTCTATCTCGTTCCTGGTTGTTTGTCTCTTTATTATAAAATTATTCTATTCTTTGGGACCCTTGGTCTGCAACATCATGGGACTAGGTCACAGCAGAAGAGGTCCTAGTGGGGGATGGGGGTTGGGGTGGAGGGGTGAGGGGCTGATCCAGGGACAGAAGAGCCAAAACACAACCTTACTGCTTTTGTGGCTGTCCCCTCACACCTCCAGCTTTTTTCAAATCTGGAGCCATCCAGGAGCCATGATCCTGCTGCGGAAGAGAGAATGCGGCTTGCAGCAGGCTAGCATTCTTGAAAAGTCCAGAATGGAAGAAAACTAAAGAAGAGGTCCAGCACTTAGGCCTACCTAGCACTTACTCTTGCTCCCATCCCTGCCAGGCTTAAGGCCTGCAGCCTCCCCTCCACTGAGGCAAGGCCCTGTCACAAATGCTTCTGGAAGTTCATTTGCTTTCCTGATAACACAAAACCAGGCAGGCGTTTGGCACTGGTTTTCATCTTATGATGATGTCTAGTCTGCAACAAGAAAGCTGTAGAGATGCCACCTTGATATTGTTTAGTCTCTAAACAAATACTTCCAATTTGATGATTTGTGAAAGAAAGATATATATTTACTCAATGATTATGGAGCTCTGGTGGCTTAGTGGTAAGGAGTTGCACTGCCAACCCAAAGGCACACAGTTCAAATCCACCAGCTGCTTTGTGGGAGAAAGATGGGCAATTTTTTCTCATGTTATTGCCTCTGAAAACCCACTGGAGGGTCAGCTACAACTCCATAATCTTGCACGATGTTTTTTTGCTTTAATGTTTCCAAATCTAAGTGTTAACTGTTGACTCCAGAATTCTGGGCACAGCAAGAAAGGAATCTTTGGGTTCTTACCTTGCTGGTACCTCTGTTTAGGGAGAGGAGCCAGATGCCCAAAGAGAAAAGAGATAGATTGACTGGGCTTCCCTTGCCCTTTTCTTAGATACTTAAGTTAAACAGGCAGCATCCAGGTGACAAAACTTGGCAGTGTTTAAAGCCAGTGACTGTAGAAGCAGCAAATCAATAGACAATTATTTAAGGCTACTGAGAACCCAGACGCATTGATCAACACTATTCTGGAGAATAGAATGAAATTTCATCTTGCCATGAAATGACAGCAGGACAGGTTCAAAGTTGATTCATTTAAGTTTTTATAACTATTACACAAATCAATACTTGTAAAAATGCCTATCACATTTCCCACCCCTTTCAATGGAAAGTATATATTGTTGTTGTGTACCATTGAGTCAGAACTGACCAATAGCTGACCCTCCAGGAGGTTTTCGGAGGCGGTAAATCACCAAGGAGGAGACTGCCCATCTTTCTCCTGTGGAGCAGCTGGTGGATTGGAACCATGTACCTTTGCATCGACATGCAATTCCTCACCACTAAATCACCAGCGCTCCCTACTATATAGGTAGGGCACATTGGGAACATTGTAAGCAATTTCCTTGGGTGCTTTACATTATGCTGTCTTACACGCTTTGAGAAATACTGTCTAAACCTTAAGCATAGGATAAGCCATTTTTCTTTTCTTTTTAAAAGGCTTTGAGTCTCACTTTCAATTTTATGAACTTTGTTTCTTAACAATGTTGTTTATAACTGCTTATGCCTTGCATAGTATTTTAATCAAGTTAAGGCTACACAGGAATATGCTGTGAGTCAGCCCTCAACTTATGGTGACCCCATGTGTTACAGAGTAGAACTGCTCCATAGGATTTTCTTGGTTGTCAAATTTATGGACACAGTTCTTCAGTGCTTCCATAAAATGGAGTTGTTGCAAGGGTTCAAACCACCAACCTCTAGGGTAGCAGCCAATTAAATATTGTCGCTGAAGTTTCTTTGTAAGTGTGGTGTCAGAAACTTTGAAAATTGGCTTTTCTATCCATTGTTTAAGGCCCCACTAGGGGCATGGTCTTGTAAATCAGCAACAGCTGTGGGACCAATATAAGAGAGTGCTTTCCACACTGTGAGAGATGGTAGTAGAGAGAGAGAGTGGAAAGTCTGTGGCACAGCTGTGAGGAGACTGTGGCAAGGTGTAACTAGAGGGACAATGGAGATGGAACCAGAGTTAAAGGTTTTGCTTGCTCTATTATTAAAGGAAAACTGACTTAAAAATGCTTGGAGATAAAGTTTGCTTGGTGATTAAGGAAACCAGAGGTGCATTTGTGTTGCTGAACTGACCTGGACTTAACACTAATTAAATAATTGTGCCTTGTTAATCTGGCTTGGGACTTCTGGATGAAATCTGGACTTGCATTGTGCGATATTCTTTGCCTCCCTCACTCCCCAACCTATTTCCCTGATAAACCCCACAACTGTGAGTAAAGTCTGTGAGTCAAGTTGCAACGAACATTGGATCCAATGATTGGTAGACATATGTGCAGTAGCATATGGGGTGGCATGTCTGACCATGTTGGTATTTGTTTAGTACCTTGGCTATTATTGATGGGGACAGTTCCCTTTTATGAAGCAGGTAAAAGTCAGACTTGGCCTTCCCCATGTTACCACTCTTCCTTATATAAAACAAAACATACAGAAAGTAATTCAAAATATTCTGGTGCCTTAATGGTAAAGAGTTGTGCTGCCAACCAAAAGGCAAAAGGTTCGAATCCATCTGCTTCCTGGGAGAAAGATAGGAAATCTTCTCCTATGCAATTTATTGCCTCTGAAAACACACTGGAGTCAGATGTGAGTTGATTCCAACTCATCAATTCATACCAACAACAACAGCAACAAGTAGAACACCATGGTATCAAGCATGGCAGCAAGATATTGTTGAGACTTTTGAAAACGGCTTGTATATCCATTGCCTTGGTCTCCAGCTATCTCAACTGCAGACACATGGTTTACCCATTGATCAGTATCTTTAATATCATTACCAGTTGTGAAGCCAATATAAGAAGGAGAGGTGGCTAGACTGTGGAGAAACTCCTGCAAGGTGTAGCCTAAAAGAGCCCTGGAGACAGAGCCAGAGTTTAAGGTTCTGCTTGCTAGATGACTGAGAAAAGACCTGACTTGTGACTACTATGAGACAGAGCTTGCTGGACAATTGAGAAAACCAGAGGCTTCTAGCATATTTGTTGCTGGACAGAATGTGGACTTTCACTTTTTGACTGAGAAACTAATTGAGAAATTGTGTCTTCTTGTTAATCTGGTTTGGGATTGCTGGATTAAACCTGGATTTTCACTGTGTGATAGATATCCTTGTATGCCCCAACCCTAATTTATTTCCTTAATAAACCCCACCACTGTAAGGTAATGTCTGTGAGTCAATTTACAACAAACACCAAATCCAGTGATTAGTAGAAGTAGGTGCAGCAGTGTGGGGGACTGTGTCTTACCAAAGGGTCAGTTTTATATACTGGATATTATTGATGAGGACCCCTATGTGGACTAAACAGAAGTCAGACAGCCATCCCCATGTTACCTTTGATTTTTTTTTACAAAAATTTACATTTCATTACCTTGTCCTTCACAGTCCAATAAAAGCCATTAGTCATGTGTAGTTATTTAAGTTAAGATTAAAAATTAAGTTCCTCAGTTGCAATAACCACATTTTAAGAGCTCAGACCATATGTGGTTGGTGGCTACTATGTTAGACAGAGCATATGTAGAATGTTCTCATTATCACAGCCAGTGCTTTAGGACAGTGGTGATCTAGACAAGTGGAGTCTGTGAGGCTTTTCTTTAAAGAAAAACTGGTGAAAGGAGAGGGAGAAGTAGGTCAAGGGCAGATAGCTAGGATCTCCCATGTTAAGTTAAAGAGCTGAAACTATCCTGAAGCTGAAGTGGGGGTGAGGGTGCTATAATTTTTTTTCAATTATTTCTTACTTTTTAAAAAAATTATTATTAATTTCACTGAAAATTTACAGAGACTTTGGATTTCCATTCATTCATTGTTGCATTTTTCTCCCCTCTCAACCCTCCCCCTGCCCCAGTATACTACCCACTTGGAAAAGGAAAGGAAAAATTCTTTCATTGTTTTACAATCCCTCCCCCTA
>NW_006399931.1:1825958-1828140 GCF_000299155.1 Elephantulus edwardii | reverse complement strand
TCTTAGAGCTAGATATTTTGAAAATTTCTTCATGTGCTTGTTACCCATCTGAATGTCTTCTTTGGTGAAGTGTCTGTTCATATCCTGTGCCCATTTTTTCAATTGGATTATTTACCTTTATCTTGTTGTGGTGCTCAAGTATTTTATAAATTCTAGATAGAAGTCCCTTATCTGGTATGTCATTACCAAATACTTTTTCCCAGTCTGTGGCTTCTCTTTTTACCCTGTTGGAGAAGTTTTTGAATGTGCATAGGAATTTGATTCTTAGAAGGTCCCATTCATCTATTTTATCTTCTCCTGGTTGTAGGTGGGTGCTATCATTTTAAGGAAAGAACTAATACGATTCAGATTTCATTTCGGAAAGACCACTGGACCAAGAAGGTGAAGATAGACTGGGGAAACTGAAGACAAAGAACTACTCCACAATGTTGAGTTTTCATCTATTTCTCAAACAATACTTAGGCAAAGGCTGAAAGCTCTCTGTGCAAAGCCTTCTGGATTCTACAGGTCCAGGCCCAGGAGGAATGACCATGTTTGGCTACCTTAAAGTCTGGCCAAATAATGAAAATATTGTCAGAAAGACCTGAGTTCAAATTTAGCTTCATCTCTTCTTAGTTGTTGACCTAGATTGGTTGTTTATCTTTTCTAAACATTCATGTCCTCTTTTGTACAGAGAGTGAATATTACCTACTTTGTAGATATGTAAGGGTTGAATTATAAGATATAGGTAAAATATTTGACACAGAGTTGATTTAAACCTACAGCTATCAAGTTGGTGTTTCCTAGCAGCCCTAGAAGACACAGTAGAACTGTCCTATAGGGTTTCTGAGGAGGTAACTCTTTATGGAAGCAGAATTCTGCATTTTCTGCAGCAGAGTGGCTTGTGGGTTTGAACCCTTGACATTTTCTGGTCAGCAGTCCGGCACCTAGCCTACAGTTCCACTGTGGAACTGATTTAGTGCTCAGTAAATTTTGGTGTTTTTCTTTTGGGGGGTTTAAAAATAAATGAATCTTGCCCATCACCAGATTTTGTGTGTATGTATGCATGTGCTTTCTCCACCACACAATAGGATTCAAGGTTCTTTTCCTTCTTGTAAACACATAGCGGGATGATCACGAGCTTTAGAATCACAAGAGTTAGTGTCAAATCCTTGTATTACCTCCCACTTACTGGCTGGGCAATCTGTAACAAATATTCACTGAGCAGTGATCTTGATGCCAGACAAGAGGCTGGGGATGTCATGGTAAATCAACCAGGTGGAAAGTAAATGCTGTTTTAGAGGGCAAAGAGATTCTATTATAAACTGAGAAGTGCTTTGATAATCCAAGAACAGGGTGTTTAGGGAGGAATGGTATCTATAGTCTACAGGATGTCTGGGGAAAGTGTCTAATTATTGAGGGGTTCAGGGATGCCATTCTGATGTTAAAATGGGAGGTGAGATTGAGGAGGAAGAGGAGGAGGAGATAGTCAGATGAAGTATATGCCAGGGGTGGGGAAGAGGGTGAGAGGTGGAAAGACTGCTCCGGGGAGATACAAGAATATGTACAAAAGCCTACAGGCAAAGAAAAGTGTGCTTTGTGAAAGTGAAAGACTTCCAGGAGCTCCTCAGGCTGTGGTATAGTGAGTGAGAGAGCTGGCATTGAGCAGCCCTGGAGGGAGGGCAGGAGGGGAGGAAAGACACATGATCAGATCTGCATTGTAGGAGTATCCCTTTGGTGGCAGCAGGAATAATGCGTGCAGTGCGGATGGCAGGAGACCGGCGTCAAGGTATTCTGTTAAAATCTCTGTAGATGTTCATTGAAATGAAAAAGAAATTAATTTTTAAAAACCCAAAAGCCATTTACAATAGCTACAAGATTAAATATTTGGGAATAAACCTAACTAGAGACACAAAAGATCTTTATAAAGAAAACTACCAAAAACATTACTGTGAGAAACAATAAAAATGAGAGGAAGGGCAGTCCAAAAAGAATATGCAATTAGATATTATATGTTAAAAAAAAAACCCTGGTAATAAATGAAGGAGTTTTTCTTTTGCTTTTCAAGGAGAAGAGCGAACTGGGGGTGGGGGTGGGGTGGGTGGGGAGAAAAGTGCAACAATGAATGAATGGAAATCCAAAATCTCTCCAGATGTTCATTGAAATCAATAAAAAAAATTAATGGCAAGTGGCAAAAAAAAAA
>NW_006399931.1:1791375-1825858 GCF_000299155.1 Elephantulus edwardii | reverse complement strand
GGGGAGAAAAGTGCAACAATGAATGAATGGAAATCCAAAATCTCTGTAGATGATCCATTGAAATTCATAAAAAAAATTTATTTTAATGAAAGTTTAAAAATAAAAATAAAAGCCTGGTAATACAACCCACAAGAAAATATGTCAGATTCAGGGAATAGGAGATACTGAATACCATCACAAAGATTCAAACATCCAGGTCGAGGTAGTGTTCTAAGTGTTTAACATAGATGATATTATCTTCTGCCATAAGACAACTCAGCAGGTTCTCAGAGGCAGTAAACCACACAGGACAAGACTGCCCATCTTCTTCCACGGAGCAGCTGGCAGATGTAAACTTTTGGGTTGGCAGTGCAATTTCTTACCACTAAGCCACCAGATTTCCCTACCCTAGAGGCTGAGTCCTGTTATCTTTATTTTATGGATGAGAAATCTAAGACACTGAGATTCTATGCAAACCACCCACATCACACAGCATGGGGACATAAAGTCTGGTTTTCTGGTTCCAGGGGCTGTGTTCTGTAGATCCTATAGACAGCAGAGATTGTGAAGTAGGGAGTGGGGAAGCTGACATTCAGGCTCCTGGCTTGTAACTGGTGTCATTTTGGGGCTGAGAATATACATCAGAGAAGAGTAGGTTGATGAGGAAATATAATGAATTGTGAGTTTTTTAGAATTTGAATTACCCAGGTGACCACCATGGCATGATACCTGCAGTAGCACTGAGCATTGGGTCTGGAGCTCATCAGAGAGAATTGGAGCTATGTGGCCTAGTGCATAAGGAACTATGCTGCCAACCCGAAGGTAGGCAGTTTGAATACACTAGCTGCTGAACTGAAGGAAGATGGGCAATCTCTGTAGTCTTCAATATGGATTGAAGCGCAACATCAAGAAGACAAAGATTCTCACCACTGGACCAACTGGCAGCATCCTATTAGATGGAGAAGAGACTGAGGTTATTAGCACTTACAGCTTGCTCAGACCCACAACCAACACTCTTAACACCAGTAGTCAGAAAATCAAAAGACAAATTGCCTTGGGAAAATCTGCTGTCATGGACCTCTCCAGAGTGCTGAAGAGCAACGATGTCATTCTAGATACAAAGGGGTGCATAATCCAGGCCATGGTCTTCTCAATTACTTGTTACGCTTTAGAGAGTTGGACAATGACTAAGAATGACAGAAGAAGAAGAGATGCCTTCAAGTTGTGGTGCTGGAGAAGTCTTGAACATACCATGGACTGCCAAGAAAACAAATCAATCTGTTTTGGAGAGGGTGGGTGAAACCAAGTCACTCCTTGGAGGCTAGGATTTTGAAGCTCCGCCTCACTTACTTTGCTAACATGGCTAGGAGAGATCGGTCCTTGAAGAAGGACATCATGCTCAGAAGGGTGGACGGACAGTGCAGGAGAGGGAGGCCCTGGATGAGATGGATTTATACAGTAACTGGGGTGATGGGGGTCGGTGTGTCAGAATTAGTGAGACTGGCTCACGACAGGGAAGGGTTCAGAGCTGCTGTACACAGGGTTGCTATGCATCACAGGCGACTCAGCCAATAACAGTCTATGACAGGTTTGGAAGCAGGAGTGGCATCCACTTACTAAATAGCATGCCTCCGGAAACTCTATGAATGAACTTTGATAAACATTGATAGCTGTAGAGGGGCTTCAGGCCTTTTGTTCATAGGTTCAATACAAGTTGTGCTCGACTCAAAGGCAATCAACAACAACAACAACAGCAACCACCACCTGCTGGAGGGCCAACTATAAGCTGGTTCCGACCTGGCAGCACCTAACAGATAGAATGTATTTGTTCATCACTGGTAGCAAGCCACGACCCTGTCTTAGCACAAATGCTTAGAAAACATTGAGAAGAACATGGAGGAACATAACTATTAAGGAGCAGGCAGAGGGTGGAGATCAGAAGGAACAATTGGAGAGAGATGTGTTTAGTTCAGAAAAGAACTACAAAGAGAGTATGTATCTCAGGAGACAAAAAGCATTTCAAGGAGCAAATGTGATCAAGGTTGTGGACACCTCAAGCAAAGTGAGGTCCGAATGTGACCTTGGATCTACGTAGAAACAAGGGGGCCATTAATGACCTTGGAAAGAAGGGCTTCAGCAAATCAGCAAAGGGCGATTAGTCAGAGGGCACTGGGCTGAGGACTGGATATGGGGGCTATGAATAAAGATCTAGAAGGTGGAAGAAAGGATCCAATAAAGAGAGGCAAAGTTTTTCAGAGACTTTGAGTTCTAGTTAAAGTCAAATAGTGTGTGGTCTCCCATGGCTCGCCTCCTAGGACTCCTGGCCCCCGGTTATTACATTCCCTTATAGAGCCCCCCCCCAGTGATTCCCTTAAAACTAACAGACTCTGGTAAAGTGATGGGATGTCACTCCTAAGATTAGATTAAAAAGATCAGCTTGTATCTTATTCTCTGGATGGAGGGAAGACAGCTACCACACTGTTAGCTGCCTCATGAGGTTGGAATAAAAAGAATGGAGCCAGTGAGGACTGCAGTCCAACGCTCCTGAGGAATGCAGTCTTGCCAACTACATGATGGACCTTGGAAGTAGATCTGCTCTCATTTATGTGACCACAGCTCCATGACAACTTGGCTGTAGCTTTGTGACAGACTTTCTGGCAAAGGTACCCAACTAAGCCATGACCCAGACACTGGGAGATTATAAGTGCTCACTGTTTTGAAATTCCCGTTTTTGGGTAATCTGTTATGTGGCAACAGAGACTAATACCAAGTATAACAGAAGTGACTGAGTGAGAATGAAGGACACAATTATGATCAGAGAAGGTGTCTGAGTTTATAGTTGCAGTCACTAGGCAGTTAT
The DNA here is from genome assembly GCF_000299155.1 of Elephantulus edwardii. Taxonomy (NCBI): domain Eukaryota; kingdom Metazoa; phylum Chordata; class Mammalia; order Macroscelidea; family Macroscelididae; genus Elephantulus; species Elephantulus edwardii. Next base: position 1,823,019 of record NW_006399931.1, on the reverse strand, counting down.
ATGCCCTTCTTGATATTGTCAAGTTCCTAAAGGCTGTTACGTGAAAATTAGGATTTTGGCAAAATGGAGGATGATTGTTGCTGTCAAGTCAAGTACGACCCATAGCGACCCTGTGAACAATAGATCTGAATCCTATCCTATACTGTGATGACTTCACACTTTCCGACACATCAGAGGCCATTGCAGCAGTCACTGTGTCAATCCACATGGCCAAGGGTCTTCCTCATGTTCCTCTCCAAGGAATATCCCCTCCTAGCAACATGCCCGAAGTATATGAGGCGAAGCCTCATCATCCCATAGACTGCAAAAAGAACAAATACATCTTGGAGAGGGACCACCAGATGCTCAAACCACTGAGAATCACTGCTCACTTGACACATAACCATCACAGCCAGTGTTAGCTGCTTTGCACCTCTGCTAGTTACGGCCACAGGTACTTCATAAATGTGCAAACTAATAGTATAATAGATTTAAAAAAATAGCTCCCCCCCTCTTCCTTTTACTATTATTTTAAATGCACTAAATGAAGAGTACTGGTTCATTTGTACGGGAGAAGGTCGCTGAACTGGGAGAAATGGAGCTGAAATTCTCGCATGAATCACTCTCCTAAATCTCCCGGGATTATAGGGGTGGAAAAGAGCGAGGACCTGCCATCAAGTTTCAAAGAGCGACAGCATGAGAGCGCAGAGAAGACAATCTCAAAGAGACAGAGAACAGGTAGTTGCTATGCGCTGTACAGTACGAATCACTCTCCAGAGGGCTTTCGGAGGCTGTAAATCACACAGAAGACTGCCCCTCTTTCTCTCGAAGCTCAACTGGTGGATTCGAACTGCCAGCCTTTGACCTGGCAGTGCAACTTCTTACCACTAGGCCACTAGAGATCGCTAGAGCGTTGATGAAACAGATGGAATTCGCCTCCACTTGGTATGGAAGGGGTGTGATACTAGGAATATAGGATAAAGGTGATCCCAAATCCTGACCCTAGGATATATTAAGTGTGAGACACTGAGCAAACATTCTCCTCTCTAAAGGTAGGGGGGAAGCGGTGCCTTAATCTACAGCCTGGTTTTAAGGTTAAATAAGATTAAACATGTCAGGTGCTTGACTCCACACAGTGGTAGTTTCATCCCACCTCTCTCCTGTGCCCCCATCCCTTTATTCAAACAGTGAGGCTGGGGGACGGGCGCAGGCGGTGTATGCAGCCAGACTCACCACTTGGCCCGAGGAGCGTGGGGAGCGAAGTTTTTCTAACTTCACTGCAGCTGGGAAGGAGGAGTGTCCTTGTGCCTCGTATTACAGGGCATGTTACCCTTCGAAGGGAAATTTATTCCATCAACAAACATCAATCAAGCGTTTGGAAGTGCAACATGAATGTTGCCAAGATAGCCATTTCGAGGCAGAGGAGTGGCGTAAAAAGTTCACCCGGGCCAATACCGGTGGGAGGTTCCCCAGGCTCTGACTTTTCCAAGTTTTCCCCATACTTATAGGAAAGGGAAAAAAGCCAGAAGTGGGCGTGCAGAACTCGACCTGCAGGGCCCCCACCTTCCAGCGCACGCTCCTCGCTCGCAGAAGATCCACCTGGCCAGCGCGCGTCCACGTGGGCTCTCCCGGGACCCGCGGGGCGAGGTGGGCGGAGCGAGATGGGCGTGGCCAGGCGGGAGGGCGCGGCGGTGCCCGCCCCCGGGGCTCCCATAGCCCCCCGCGCCCCGCGGCCAGATGCTGACGTGTCCTTTCCTTCTCACTACACCTCCCGAGTCTCGACGCTACCTACTCTGGCTGTCCCGGAAGTCCCGCCCCACACTTAGCCCGTCACTGCAAATCAGCTCTCTCAGCGCTTCCCGGAGCTCACTACCCGGTTTGGGACCCAGGGGCGGAGCTACGAGAAGAGGGCGCCTATTGGCTTGAGGTCCGGCGGGCTCTGGATGCCGATTGGCTGGAGGGCGGTGGTGCTCTGGCACGCCTGCGCGGCGAGTAGAACGTGTGGCGGCTGCTTTGGCGATCGCGTCCTGTCTTTCGCTCTCACTCTTGCTGCTGCTCTGAGTGCCCAGCACGTCTGTCCGGGCCATCGCCGGCAGTTGATCGCCCGTCCGCCCCTCGCCGCGGTAGCCTCTCACCAGTACCGACATCCACACTGACACTTCCAGCCCGGCCAGCTGCCGCACTTGCCTTTAAATCTCTACACATGGCCTCCTCCGTGCAGAGCGGCGGCTCCTCCGGGGGACCTGTGGTCCCCACCGTGCAGCGGGGCATCGTCAAGATGGTGAGAACCGGGTCCCGGACACCAGCCACTCCTCCCGCCTCCTGGCGAGGTCGAACTCTGGCTCCTCTTCCTTTCCTGTCAACCTGCATGATCTCCCTCGTTCCCTTCCTCTAACCCCTTCCCACTGCTAACCCCTTCTCCCACTCCCTTCTCTAAACGGAACTTGTCACAAACTTCTCTGGGTCTTTGCCTGTAGGACACTCTGGTGTCAAGGATCAGTGATTTCCGTGGTCTCGGCTCTCGATCTCCTGGCTGTTGACCGGGACGATTGGCCGAGGATTGATTAGCGGAGAGAATTTGTGGATATCGCTCCTCCTCTCTGTCTTTCTTTCCGTCTTGACATCTGCTGAGCGGTTTGCAGAATGCCTTTACTTTCCACATTCTGACATGCTGTCTTTCCTGGAACCCTCGGAGTTCTTGGACATCCTGAAGCTTCTCTGCTTCTACCCGCGCTCAGGGACTTACTGCAAGTTTTCTCTACCTTTCTGTCCCTCCCTGACAGTCCTTTCCCTCCTCAGATCGTGTCTAGTCTGGAGTCCTTGTCTTTCTTCTTTTGACTCTCACAGTGTCAAGCACAGCAGGAACCTTTTACTGGCTCTCTTCTCCTGTTCCTCCTCCCAGTTTACTGATAAGAGACTGATTTAAAAAGTGGGCAAGTGAGTGGCCCAAGGTCACATGATGTGGCTGGTTTGGGCTGGAGCCAGAATCAAGACCCAAGTATTCTGACTTTTTTCCAGCCCAGAGTCTAGTTTCAGTCTCCCATTTCTGACGTTTATTACATTTAGAATTTCAGACCTCATGTGTTCATATTAAAAATCTTACCCTCACTTGCAAGATAATTTTGTAGTGTTAAGTTCTGTTCATCGCTAGCCTTCTGGTGTCATCTTGCCCACACAAGTCTTGGATCCTGACACTTCTTGGGGGTTACCAGGTTTTTGGGTGCTGCTGACTGCATTCTTGTAAGATTTCATGTCACATAGCTGTTCTGACATCCATCTGGAGCCCTCTGACACCATTTCTCTCAAAGCATCACAATGCTTACTGTTCTAGAAAGCTTAAAAAAACACCTTATTTTCTTTGTCCATGATCTTTCAGAGGATTGAAAATGTGTGTTTGTGTAAGTTAAATTTCATGGTGTTTTTGCCCCTAGCTTTCATTTGTTCATTTCTTGGGTAGGGTCCTGTCACCAGCTGAGTGAGACCCTTGGTGTTTTCGGTACTTCTTTTTTCTTCAACTCCACATAATGGGGAGTCAGAATTTACCAGAAGTGGAATGGGATGGGGGTTTCCAAAGTTTATGGATTTTTCTTCTGAACTACTGGCCTGACTTGTGAAAGGATGCTCCTGAGGCGTCCTTGGTGGCTCGCTTTTTTATTTGTTCTGATCTTTGCTTTCACCATAGGAACAAAGCATCGCTGGGTGGTCTGGTGGTGAGGTGGTGAACTTGGCAGCCACTGAGTGGATTTTTCTGAGTTTCCTGCTTTGCCTCAGCCTCAAGTTTTCTTAAAGGCCCCTCTTATTTGTGAGGTGGGAGTGGAATGAGGCTGAACTTATTTTTTTTTTCTGTCCATATGGGCGAGAACTCTGATGGCCCGAGAACTCTGATGGCCCTCGTGGTAAGGAGTTGTGCTGCCAGTCTGAATGCAGTTGGTTTAACTCCAGCAGCTGCTTTACAGGATGGATAATCTTCCTTCTGTGCGATTTATAGCCCCTGAAACCTGCTGGAGGGTGAGCTCTGTTCCAGCTCCATGGCGTTTAACAACAGTAACATCAACAGCAACCAGCGCAGGCGGCCTCCAGGGCTTCAGGGTTCTATGTGATAGCTTCTTCTTATCGATTATCCCATAGCTACTGAATATCAGCAACAGGAAACAGCTTATTAAGTGTCACATCTTACGTGGGATATTCTGGTTATCTCAGTTATAATACCTAACGTAGATGTAATGGGTGACTGTATTTTACAGTTGTGTTGTCTCAGGTATAGGAAGACTAAGTCACTTACATAAGGACAGACACTGTCTTCAGTAATAAGAGGCAGATCTGGCTGCCAAACCCTGCTCCAAGCCATCTTGTGCTGTGGCCTCTGACTCCATGGCTCCAGGGTCTGACTTTCTAACTGAAGACGGGCGGGCCTGGGATGCATGGCCGCAGAATTACAGGAAAGCAAAGCTGACTGTAATTGAGTTGAGAGATTACATGTTACTCCTAGTCAGGTCTAGAAGCTGTTATTGTGGTAAGTGACTTCATTTGGTGCTTCTAGTGGTTGCATGCATTGAGGAGTGTTCTGTGTGTTTGGGAGGAGGCATTTTGAATTCAGGGGTTTGAACGGTACTGCTTTTCTGTGACCACGCTGCAGTGGGGTGTGGTGGTGAGCTACAGGCAGGCATTAGGGGGAACTTTGAGGGAGGGAAGCTGGGCAAAGTGTGGAGCGACAGGCAGATTTGTGCCAGGCGGAGAAGCCTTGTCTGGAATGAAAAATCAGCCACTGGTAAATTGCGCTGGGTGAAGCGCTTCTGCTCAGCAAAGTTGTATTTTCCTGGAGAGTAATCGTTTCCAGTGGTGCTAGGAACTGCTTTGTAAGAACTCTACAAAGGAAGATGAAGCTCTGTGACAGAGGAAAGTGAGAAAGAAATCATCTGATGAAGAGGGAAACAGTAGCCATTGCTTTTCTGCCTTCTGGGAGAGAGAGGTGGAAACTGGAGCAGGACTGAGCAGAAGTGCTCTCCAGTGCAAGCCCTCCAGGATTGTCTGGATTCAGGCTGGCCTGGGCTCGAGGTTTGCGGCTGTGGTGAGGAGGAGAACTTCCTCTTGTTGGAAAAAGTAAGGGCTTTAGGGTTGTTGATTTGCTGTCAGGGCAGTTCCAACTCCTGGAGCCCCTGTGTGCAGATTTGAACTGCTCCATCCAGTTCCCCAGGCTATGACCTTTTGCACATAGATTGCCTGACTGCCTCCCAGGGCACCTTTGGATGGGTTTGAACTGCTATCCCCAGGCTATGACCTTTTGCACAGAGATTGCCTGGCTGCCTCCCAGGGCACCTTTGGATGGGTTTGAACTGCTAACCTTGTGATGAGTAGTCAAGGGCTACCTAGAACTCCTTGCTGTGAATCCTATTAAGTTTCCTGATATCTTTGGTTTTAGAGATTGAAGAACTTGGAGATCAGGTTGTAAAAATCACTGCACTAAAAAAAAAAAAAAAAATCACTGCACTTTACCCGCTCCTTGAGTGATGGCGATGGTAGAGGCCCTGTCTGTTACTGAGAATGGAGGTGAAGGGATCGAGTTAATTCTGGAGGAATTCTTAATTCTTTGAGTTAAGGAGGAAATGGGCAGTTGATTGACAAAAGTGTTTTGGAGCTATTCTGTGACTGCAGAGGCAGTGAGGTTGGTGGGAAAACTGAAGGTGGATTTATATTTTTTTTTTTTTTTTCATTTGGGATGAGACTGGCAAGTGTGTGGGCAGGTAAAATATAACCTGGTTAAGTAATTGTTTCTGTCAAATGAGATCTGGTTTCCTCTAAACTCTGGATTTATGTAAATCATTTGCGAGGCCTTTTTTGGTTATAGTAGATCTTTTCAGCTGATGTTAATTAGATGAGGCTGAGAAAAGATTGGGCGGATTTATCACTACAGTCAGTTACCCTCTGAGCAGCTACGTAGGTTGGCTGTTTCCCCTGGTTTTACTGACCTGGTTTACTTTCTGTTAGAGGCAGACAAAGAGCTTGACTTAAAAGGTTGGTGGTTTGAGTTTATCCAGTAGTGACTCAGAAGAAAGGCCTGGTGATCTAGCTCTGAAAAGTCAACTGTTGAAAGTCCTACGGGGAACAGATGGGGTTGCCGTGAGTCAGAATCATTCAATCGCGTTTGATTTTAGTTACTCTGTGTCTTGGGGCTAGAGCCCTTTTCTGGCTCTTCGCACGCTATGTTTGCTTCTTTTATTTATTTATTTATTTTATATATTTTTTTAATGTTTGCTTCTAACTCCGTGTGTTTGCATGTCTTTTCAAGCAGGAGCTCATGGCTCCTTCCACAACAGCAAGTGAGCTGGCCACAGTTCTTGAATCTTCTGTGTGTATCAGAGGCAGCCATGGAAGCAATTTATCCTGTGCCTCTGGTGTGAAGGCCAGAGTGAAGACCCTGCCTGATCTCAGTCCTCGGTCCCCCTTCCAGCCCCCTACTCATCCTATTGGGTCCCCACTGAAGGGGCAAAAGTACCCTCTGCCAGGCGTCCGTTTCATGCTGGCAGCCGTGGTTCCTGCTTGGTGACCAAGGCACAGCGGCGCCTGAAGGAGAAGTTGGTTGTAGTTTTCTCCTTTGAAAGGGCTGTTGCTGTTGTTGGGAAGTGAAATGTGGGCTTCCCGGCGGGTAGCCTAGTGGAAATTTCCTCTGCACGGCTGTAGGAAACACTCCCTATAATTGTGTTCACTGTAGCTGAGTGTTCCTTAGGTTCCTGAGCAAAGAGGTGTGTCTTTCAAAAGTGCAGTGAAGACAGAGTAATCTGTGTGCCTGCTCTTTCCCGTATACCCATGCAGGCCATTAAAAGGAACAAACCCCCTCTCCTCAGCGACTTCAAATCCTGTTATCTTGCTACCTCAAGGACAGGGTTGCTGAGGAACAGTGACATGGTAGAGCCACTTGTAAAGAAGCAGGTAGACTAAGAAGGCAGGCTTTTCCCTATTGTCTTACAATTGCCTACTTCCCAGCAGGTAAAGCATGCTAGCTTTCTGGCAGGATTGGAAGTGAAGGAACACTGGGTTGTTAGGATGTCTGAAAGGCTTTCTGCCATTTTCTGTGGGAACAGGAAGAGACCATTTGGCCCTCGTTGTCCCGGCAGTTGCCCTGCCCTGAAAGAAATGGAAGGAAAAGCGACTGGCTTTGATTTCTTTCTTGAAGACTTAGTTATTGATCATTAATCAGTACATATCTGATTGCTGTGTGTCAAGATCTGTTCCCAGTATTGGAGATACAATGATTTTTTTTCTGAACTAAATCGGAGCGTGCGCTCGTGGCTCATGGATGTATCAGGAAACAGGCCGACGAGATGAGCGTGGTAAGGTGATGATTTAGGGTAAGGTAGTGGGACAAGGTGGTTGACGGGAAGGGAAGAGGTGCGTCCTTGGGAAAGATTCTTTTCACAAGATGCCATTTCATCTGAGAGCTCATGGGCTTAGGAGAGCCAACCGCAGGGCAAGTGTGTTCTTGGTAAAGGACATAGCAAATGCAAGGTGCTCTGTGGCTTCATCTCTTCCAGTTCAGTGTCACACATAAATGGTATGGGTTTAACTTGATTGGGGTTTGTATTTTGCTGTTGCGTAGCCTGTGGGGAGTGGTGCTGTTAACTCCAAGGTGGGCACTCCTCATGTGATTTACAGCCTCAGACCTGCCGAAGGGTCGGCTGTGAGGTGCTTCCGACTCAATGGCTGTGAGTTTTCGAGGTAATGTTTATCATTTAAGTGCGACATGGGAGATTTTGAAGGAATGTTTGTATTTAAATGTGATATGGGAGTGAGTTTTTTGAGGGAATATTTGTATTTAAATGTGATATGTGGAAGAAAGGCGGTGGATGGGGTTCTGGTACCCTCATGAGATCAGCAGCTGACACTAAACCCATTGACTAAAAGCAAAGACTAGAGACGGGATGGCCTAGTGGCAAGAAACGGCGCTTTAATCCCAAAAGCACATGATGTGGTTTGAAGCCACCAGCTGCTCCGTGGGAGACAGATGGGCAGTCTCCTTCCGTGCAGTTAATTAACCTGTCGAAGGATCAGCTGTGGGTCGGTTACGACTGTACGGTATACAACAACAGAGACTCGTACAGAAAAATACTTGCTGTTAGTGACTGTTCTTTTTCTTCAAGACTCCAGTGTCCTGACTTCTAGCAGCCATCCTGCATGTCCCTGGGCCACTGCCCTTCTTCTGGTGGAAGGGACCTGGATGGAAAGAACAACGTTGAACAGCCTCCGTGCCAGCGAACTAGCACGTGGAGCTTGAGGTGTTGACACATCTGTTAGAGTTTGGTTGCCACGTGGAATTTGCCGGTGCCCTGGCCTCTGGCGTCACTTTTTGCCTAGCTAGCTTTAGCTAACTTTACTGAGGGAAAAATAAGGCAGCATGTGTCACAATTCAGTCAGTGGTCAGGAGGGAACCAGCCGGTGCACAGGGTGGCTCAGTTAATGCGCACGAGAACCCTAAGTCGGCAGATGATTTGGTGATGTGGCATAGTGGTGAAGAGCTTGGTTTCTAACGGAAAGGTCTACACTTCGGTCCCACCTACTCTTCTGCAGGGGAACCATGTGGCTTTCTGTTACCATGATTTACAGCCTTGGCAACCTTATGGGACAGTTCTGTTCTCTGTAGGGTCATTTAATAGGAGTTAGTAGTAGTGGATTTGTAGATATGGATGCTCTGATTTGGATGGAGTCCTTGGTTGGTGCAGATGGTTAATATGTTTGGCCACTAGGCAAAATGTTGTTGGTTCAAGTCCACCTGGAGGTACCTCCCAAGGATTCTGAAAAATCTCTTGCAGTCCAGAGGAAGTACTGCTCTGTTCTGACAGACAAATCAGCTGGAGTGAACCTGACAGCTTGTATCTTGGTTATATTCCAGCTTACTTGGAGAATGAATTTAGGGAAGCAGGTGGAAATTTCAGCTGCTTCTGTTTGTAGGTTACTAAGGGAGAATGGGTCAGGCTTTTGAGCCCAGGTGAGAGGGTTCTAGACCAGCTGTGCACTCATTTCTTGGCATGAAGCAGCTGCCCGAATCACAGGTCTGGCAGAGGGCACAGTAGATACCTTTTGGGGTCTAGCTTTTGTGTTCATTCTGTTTCCTTTTTCTTGGGGAGAGTGTAACTCTGTATTGTAGGGAATTCTTTTGCTTTGTCAGGGAAAAGGGCTGCTTCCTGGGCTAGGTAGCTTTTCTGCTTCCTTTTTCCTGGGGGATGAATACACACCCAGTTTCGGGTGTTGCTTCCTCTCTTGGGAGACTGACATATGCTTTTTGTTTCTACAGCAGAAATTGACGCGGAGTTGCAGGTTGTGAACATTTGGTGCAGATGGAGTGTTGTGGGATTTCACTTGTTTCCAGTGAGACTCAATATGATAAATTAATGTTATGTTTTTCTCACTTGGTGCTAATGTTTAAGAAAAAAAATGAACAGTGGTTTCAGTTGACATTTAAAAAAAATTAGAAGTGAAGCAACTTGCAAGAAAATAAAAAAAAACCCCACCCACCCAATGGAAGTTTAGTTAGCATTTTTAAGGTGTCCAGTTTATAATAGAAGCCTAGTGGCTTCGCACGGGTTCCTGCTTATAAAGAATGACATTTAAGGCACCGTCTCCGCTGTCTTTACGTCTCAACAGTTTGTGAAGTGCCTTTGTTTTCGTCATAATGCGGAGAGGGTGGTTGGTCTGCTTGGGAATGACTTTTCACACCAACCTCACATGAGATACAGGCGTTGAAGAGACCCAGGAATCCTGTGCTGAAAGTTCACAGATCTTGTTTATTTATTGCTGTTGTCACTGGGAAGCAGCCTAGAGGAGGGGAAGCCATTGGCCTGGGAGTTGGGGGACACAAGTCCTAGCCCAGGCACTGCCAGGCTCCATGTGGTGACGTTAAGGAAGGTAGCCCCCTTCAGGCCCCTTCCTTTACTCTAACGTGTGACGCTTGGCCTCATGGTCTGTAAGCTCCCTCAGTCCCCTATTAGTCCTCACATTAGTGCGTGGTGAGATGAAGCCAGACAAGGAGGTCGTTCGTGTACCTTTGACACATGTGACTTTGTGCTGGTGTTTATCCTGCAGGAAGCATGTTTTCAATTCCCTTTGCTTCATGTTCTGGACATGGGGAAAGGTTGAGGGGTCAGTGGGAGAGAAGACCCTCAAGGAGATGTCTTGACACTGACTGCAGTGGGCTGGAGTATGGCAGAGATGAGGATGAGGATGGCACAAGACAGGGTGAAGGTCAAGGTTCTGATCTGTTCATCAGGTGGCTGTGAGCCGGCGTTGACTCGATGGTGCCTTCCAACATCAGGCTTGTTGACTGGAGCGCAGTTCCGCTCTGATGCCTGGAGTCACCATGGCTTTTTTTCTCTCTGCTTTCTCGTTTAATGTTTTTCTCAGTATATATTTTTTTTTTAAAAATTGTGGTAAAAACAGATGGAAAAAACCCACCAAAATTCATGGCCAAGTCCTTTTTGACATTCGCTAAAGGCAGACGGGGGATTCTCCCGGGGGGTTTCCAGGGCTGCGTTCTTTATTGGATCCGACTGCCACATCTTTCTCCCTCGGGGTAGCTTGTGTGTTCGAACCACCAACCTTTTGGTTAGAAGCCAAGTGCTCTAGTCATTGCGCCAACAGTATCTTTGCGGTAAAACAGGCACACCGAAATCCCAAGGCATTCTGCTTTGCTTGATGCATTGATCTGTGGCTTGCTATATCGAACGGACGTCTCCAGGGTCCCTTTATAGAGACGCCCGCGATCCTCTTCCCGGGTCATAACTGGCAGCTGAGAAGCTGTTGTTTTCTGTGTGTGATTTAAGCCATATGCTCGTGTTCACACTCAGCTGCCACTTTCCTTTCTATTTGCATGGATTCCCCACATCTTCCTATAATCTGGCACCAGTGACTTGGCACATCATGATTATGGACGTCATTAGTGTCATCCCCAAATGTGAAGATTTCCAAGTTCTTCACTCTATGTTCTGGGGAGCCACACACTTTTGTCTTTTGATTTAACTGTCTCTTTCTATCATTCCTGTTCCTTATTTATAAACCTCATTCTTAACGAAAAGAAAAAAGCAAACCCCAAAATAACCTCCTTGGTGGTTATAGTCTTTGAGTTCACCATTGTCTCACTGACACTCACTTATGTCGCCAAGTCAGGACGAGTTGAGTCTCCCGAGACTGTAAATCACATGGGAGGAGATTGCCTGTTTTTCTCCCTCAGAGCTGCTGCTGTATTCGAACCACTGGAGGGGTGCTCTTTGGGCTAGCTGTGCGACTCCCTACAGACGAGGCCACCAGAGCTTCCTCCAGCTTGTCTGGTGTGGAAATACAGTTGTCTTCGACCTGTGTGGAGGGATCACACAGGCAGTTCTCTCCCCCTGCGGCCTTTCCCCACGTGGACTAATGTTCTCTCCACGAGCGGCGTTTCCCTCCGTGGGCTAATGGTTTCCAGTTCATCTTTGAAATCTTTCAGCTGTTCATATGGATGCGGACATTCTTAGTCACTTACTGATTATTGATATAAGACTTTGGACGTTATGTTATTGTTGTTAGGTGCTGTCGAGTCACCTACAGCTCATAGTGACCCTATGAACAACAACATACCTGAATCCTGTCCTATCCTCTACCGTCCTTATCATCTCTGACACACCTGCCCCCATTGCCACAGTCATTGTGTCCATCCACCTCACCCAGGGTCTTCTCTCCTGACCCTCTGCCCTTTCAAGCCTAATGTCCTTCTCCAAGGACTGGTCTCTGTGGTTTCCCCTGTCTCTAGGCCAGAGTGCAGAAGGATGTAAAATTGAGTGTGAAAGTCATTCTCTCTACTTTCTCTACCCTTCATTTTCATCCCCCTGAATTAAAGTTACCATTGGATATGTTTGCTTCCAGAATATCTTTCTTATAGATACACACTGTTTTCCTTTTTCCTAAAGAAACAGAAATCAGGTCTTTAGATAGAGTACGGGTTAACCAGCAGTACTTAGGGAACTTGGTCGGTGCTTCAGACCGACCAGCTGCTCTACGGGAGAAAGGGAAGAAGCCTCCTGTGCATCCACAGCTTCGTAAACCCTGTGGGGCATTTCTAGCCGGTCCTGTGGGGTCGTGATGGCAGTGCCCATCAGTCTCTTGCAGCTTTGTTTTTCTAATTAACTAATATGGCTGCCTCCCAGTGTCGCATTTATAGATCTCCCTTACTCCTTTTTTAATGGTAGAGAAGGTATTTTATAGTTTGTTGTGTGCATTCAAGTCAGAAATAACCCACAACTGACCCTTCATTGGGTTTTTGGGGCAGTAAATCGTACAGGAGGAGATTGCCCCGTCCTTCTACAGCTGGTGTATTCAAACTGTGTGCCTTTGGGATTGCAGCACAGCTTCTTACCACCAGGCCACCAGAGCAGCGTACCCAGCACACGGCTGTACACACTGTTTCGGTGCATTATATTTGACTTGTCCACACTTGCCCATTGCTAGATGTTAGTTTTGGGTTTTTCACTTTTCTAAACACGGTTGCACTGATTGAATGTTCTTTTAGTTTGGATGTTCTTTTAGACATCATTTTCTTGTTAGGGAGCTCTGGTGGCCTAGGGGTAAGGAATTGCGCTGCCGGTCCAAAGGCATGTGGTTCGAATGTGCTAGCTGCTCCCGGGGAGAAAGATGAGCAGTCTCAGCAGTCTCCTTCTGTGTGATTAGCTGCCTCTGAAAACCTGCTGGAGGGTCAGCTGTGAGTTGGTCCCAACTCAAGGGAATATGACCACAGTCTTTTCTCAAAGGTAGATTCTTAGAAGTTCAGTTGCTCTGCTCCCTTTTGTAACCAGGGATTTTTGGTGTATGGGCTTTAATGTAATTCTGCTGGTTTATTGTTTTCTGGATTTTACCCAAGGACAAAGTTCATCTTCCAGCAGAATATTGATGGGAGGTTCTGAGTCAGGTTAGACTCCTTGTGACCCTCTGCCTCTGCCGGGGTTCTGAGGCTGTAAGTTATAACAGGAGGAAACTGTGTATCTTTCTCCCTTGAAGCCACCGTTATCGTTATCGTTTACTGTAGAGTCGGAACTGACCCATAGCTGACCCTCCGGCAGGTAATCAGAGGCAGTTAATCACACTAGAGGAGATTGCCCGTTCTTCTCCAGTGGAGCAGGTGGTGGATTCGAACTGTGTGCCTTTGGGATTGCAGTGCAGCTTTTTACCACTAAGAATTCATCATTTGAGCCTTTGGGTTAACAGCACAGCTCACCATGGACGGTGCCACCTGACCTCCCTCCAAAAAGGAGCTTACCATCTCATTCCTTGTTAGTTATTTCACAGTCAGTCTATGACTCATAGTGACCCTGTGAATAATGGATCCAAACCTTGCCCTATCATGCCACTGTCCTCATCTCTGATATCCTTGAATTGATATAGTTACTGTACCAGTCCTTCTTGTTGAGAGTCTTCCTCTCCGTCACTGACCATGCCTTCTACCTTTCCAGACATGCTGTCTTATCTATATCCAAGGATTAGTCTGTCCTAACAACATACCTGAAGTATGTGAGACAAGTTTCACTATCCTTGGCCTCTAAATAGCACCTTGGTTATACTTTCTCCAAGACATATATGTTTGTTGTTTTGTCAGTTTGTGGGATATTCAGTTCTCTTGTCTAACACCACAACTCAAAGGCATCAGTTCTTCTCTTATTCATTGTCCATCTTTTAGATGCATGGAAATTAACTGAAAAGATTGTGGCTCGAATCAAGTGCGCCTTAGTCTTTAAGCTGACATCGTTGCTCTTAGGTACTTTGGAGAGGTCCTTGACAATGGATTTTCCTAGTGCAGCACATCTTTTGATTTCTCGACTGCTGCCATTAATCTTTATCCTGGATCTCAGTAATATGAAATCAATGACAACTTCATTCTTTTCTTCATTTATCATGATGTTGCATATTGGTCCATACACAGAAATTCTCAAAGAGAATTTTTGCTGATGTTGAAATGGAATCCACCTGCAGCAGGTGTTGCAAATCCTTTTCACTTTGAGCAACCAAAGTTGTGTCTTCTATATAATTCAGATTGTTGATGAGTCTTTCTCCAATCTTAATGCCACATTCTTCGTGTAGTCCAGCTTATTGAATGATTTTCTCAGCATGCAGCTTGAACTAAAAAATTAGAAGACACAGCTTCATACATCCATTAATGATTTCCCCAAAGTCTGTCCTTGAAAGTTAGAGACAGAGCCGCCTTCTGCCATCTTTGGAGGGGGGACAGAACACAGTAGGAATTGCTTTTCAATTTCTTGAAGTGATGTGGGTGTTGGAAGGTCTTTCTATTTTAAGTTCTAGAAGGTAGAGGAGGCATTGCTTTGTGTTTGTCCTGTCAGCTTTCTCTGGCTTCCAGAGGATTCCATGACTAAGGAACTTGCCGCAAGGTGTGGATGGCATAAAGTGGAGAACCATCCATTCTCACCCCAAGTTTGCAGTGACATTTGGTGTGTTCGCTGAGGGAAGCCCTCCTTTCTCCTACAGCTGTCATGCAATCTCTCTCCTTCTCATTTCAGCTGTAAAGGTGGGGCCGTGGGGCTCGTGAACACGGCAAGCCTGTCTTGTTCGCAGAAGCACTGTTGAGTCTAGATGCCTGGCAGAGGCTTCGCTGACCTGGGCAGTCTCGTTTACGGCCTTCCAGCCAAGTGCTGATCCCAGCCCTGGTGCTGACCTACCAAGCTCTCCCCAGGCTCCAGAGGTGTGGCCATCTCTGTCACCCATGGGCTTGGCTTATCTGAACCCTGCTTCTCCTATTATGTGAAAAATCCTTTAGACAGTACTTTTAAATTTAAGTAACATTCATTTGAAAGGAAACCCAGTTTCACTCTTGAACATGGACAGACCTCTATTATTTACCATAAATAGGAAAAATTCCTTGAGAAAAGCCAAACCCCAGAAACCCGCTCCAGAAATAAGCATTCCATTCTAGTTCTTATTTTGTTGCTATTGCCAAGAGCATCCGGCCTGAGATGTGCAAGGATTACAGGTATAGAGAGAGAGGGAAGAAGTTTCTTTGCACCAAATGGAAAATTTCCTGGCTTATTTGATGGGAAGGATGGAAAGAGCATTGAAGACGAGTAGTTATGTACGAGCCGGTGTTAAGTGCTGGCACACATGGGGTTCATGCATCACCTAAGAGTTTTTGTTCTCATTTTAAAAAACAAAACACCAAGCTCACCCTTCAGGAAACAGTGCCCCATATTTTACGGCAGAACTGAACAGATCTTCCAGATGGCTGTGGCTCAGACCAGCTCCGTTGGTGACCAGCTGTGTAACCTTGGGCAAGGATGTTACCGTTTCAAATTCTAATCTTACATGGAAAACTGTACAGATTGTAACAGTACCCAATTCCTGGGACTGTTGCTGATTAAGAGAGAACACTGTGAAATGCTCTGCACAGTGTCTGGCACATGTGGTGTTCAGTAACCATTAGCCCTTGTTAGTGGTCTGGTGGTTTGCAGCTGTTGGTCCCCAGGTTAGAAGGGGTAGAAATGGGCTGCTACAGAATGACAGGAGTAAGGATGCCGTGATGCTGAAGTTAGGGATTTACAGAGCTGCTGTTAGTTTTAAAATGACACAGCCCTACCTTTATTTGGGAGTTGGGTAGTATGTTAAAATATCTTGTTATTTTTGGCAAGCCTAATGTCAGAAAAAGTGGCATTTGTTTTCTCTAATGTCTTTGACAGGAAGTGAAAGTGTCGAACATGACACCGTCACTCCCTGGTTGTTTTAGGGAAACATTACTGCCTGTGACATGGAAAGGACTGTGAACCCCTGGATTAATGGGGCTGTGAGTCAGGGCCAGGGTCAGCTCTCTGAGCTTCAGAGGCTCGCCCATGAACTTGTTGCTTAGAACGAAGAGACAGATGTAAGTGTAGCATGTGACAGTGACAGTAACAGTCTGCTGTGAGAATGGCTAGTAGTTGTGTTGAGTTGTAAAGACAGAGTTCGGTAAGAAAATACAGCAGACAGAATGTTCTCTCCTGTCTCCCCCTCTGGCTTCTGGTTTTGAGGGCTGGTCGGCGCATCATCTCCCCTCTTTCAGTATCCTCATTATCCCCACCTCACGGCCCTGGACAAGAAAACTTGTCAAAATCTGAGAATGATGTTTGTACCACAGAGTTCTCCCCATAACCTAAAACGTTTCACATTTGTTTTTTCCCCCAAGGAAGACTTGGTAAATCAAATTGTTTTCAGGAGTATCTCCTGACCCTCTTCCACCTTCTTGATCACCAGCCTCCACGGTGGAGAACAACAGCAAACAGAATCAGCTAAACAAGTTTGTCTCAGTGGTTGGCCCGCCCCATGCCGGGTTTCAGCATCAGCAGAGTGTCAGGGTGACTTGACGTTCCGGGCTGCTCAGGACCGTTGTGCATCAGACCTGTGGGGCTGAAGTAATCACGAATGTTAAATGGGTCTTGGCTGAAAGCAGAGAGTACCAGAGGAATGTCGGTGTTTGATTGACTATGCAAAGGTGTTTGTGTGGATCACAATAAATTGTGGCTGACTCTGAGAAGAATGGGAATCCCAGAACACTTGATAGTGCTTATGTGAAACCTGCACTTGGACCAGGAGGCAGTTGTCAGAGAAAGAAAACACTGCATGGTTCTAAATTGGGAAGGGTGTACACCAGGGATGTATCCTATCACCATACCTTTTCAATCTATATACAGAACAGATTATCTGGGAGGCTGGGCTGCATGAGGAGGAATGTGGCATCAGGATTGGAGGAAGACTCACCAGGAACCGGCGTTATGCAGATGAAACAAACCTGCTTGCTGAAACTGAGTAGGAACTGAAGCACTTGTTGCGGAAGTTCCAGGACTGGAGCCTTAAATATGGATTAAAGCTCAACATCAAGAAAACAAAGATTCTCACCACTGGGCTCTGATTGGCAGCATCATGTTAGATAATGAAGAGATTGAGATTGTTAACAGCTATAGTTTGCCTGGCTCCCCAATCATCACTCTTGGCACCAGCAGTCAGGAATTGAAAAGACGAATTGCATTGGGAAAGTCTGCTGTCAGAGACCTCTCCAAAGTACTAAAGAGCAACAGTATCAGTTTGGAGACTAAGGTGCTCTTGATTCAGGCCATGGTTTTGCACTTACTTGCTATGTCAGAAAGCTGGACAATGATTAGGGATGATAGAAGGAGAATTGATGCCTTTGAGCTGTGGTGCTGGAAAAGAGTCTTGAATATACCATGGATTACTTCTAAGAGAACAAACAGGTTCATTCTGGAGAGGATGAGACCAGGCTGCTTCTTGGAGGCAAGGATTCTAAAGCTTTGTCTGACATACTTTTGACATGTTGCGAGGAGGGACCAGTCCTTGGAGAGAGATGTCATGCTTGGGAGAGTGCAAGAGAGGAAGACCCTCGATGAGATGGATTGATTTAGTGACTGGGGTAGTGGGAGTAGGTGTGTTGGAGACAATAAAATTGGCACAGGATAGAGCAGAGTATAGGGCTGTTGTACATAGGGTCATATGAGTTCCAGATGACTCAATGGCACATAACCACCACCACCACTCTTTTTGCTCTTGAACTTGTCCTAATTTGAGTGATCAAGCCCCCTGCTTGGTGGGGCTTAGTAATACAAGTCAGATAGAAGCTGTTCCATAACTGCAGGCCCTCCAGCTCCTGGCCTTTCATGGCTGCCTGGCCCAGACATGCTTCTCTTGCTGCATAGCAGAGCTCTGCAGGTTTGAGGGCCCGAGGACGCAGGTCTGAGGCTGGCGGAGGGGGCCCAGGCTCGGGACCACAGTTATCACCTTGTTCGAGTAGCGCTTTAGGCTGATGGGTTTTAGTTGTCTATTTTATTTCTTGATGTTTGTTGATGAGAGTTGAGGAGCCTCATTTTGAAGTGGAGAGGAGAATTTATGGATTTAATCTGATGGTCTTCCTGGTGAATAGATGGGTAGGAAAAAACCCACAAAGGTGATGTTTTACAGTTAGTTTATTTAATAGCCTTTCCTGAGGTGACTGGTATTGACAGATGTCGAGGAATAAAAAGAATGAGGATAAAACGTGGGAAGGATGGTAGCAGACAGGCAGGCAGGCTGAGGAACGTTCTGGAAGGTAGTTTGAGTGGTCCAGTCACTGCCATTTTAAGGCAGACTGTCTAAGATGACACAGGATGTCTGGAAGTTTGTGGCCAGAAACAGGACAAAGAGACGAGGCGTCTGCATTCTTTGTTCTAGTCTGTGGAATGCACTGGTGTGATGTTGGTGAACTTTTAAACTTTATGAATTATGTTCCACGAGGCAGAGAATCAGTTGCTTTGTAGCCTTTAATAGCAGGGGCATTTTTTATTTTGGCAACCACTCCAGAGAGCGAGCCCGGATGCCAAGTGAAGTCTCCCTGCTCGCCTCTGGGACTCCTCCCTCCCAGTCTTTCCTGTGTGGGGAGAAGGAGGCTCCCGCGTGTGGCTCCAGGAATCCCGCTGAGATCTATTACCCTGTGTGCGGTAATTGTGTGTATTAATACTCTTGGCAGGTGAGCCCTTTTGCAGCCCAGAGGCCAGGAGGCTGCTTTGATTACTTCAAAGCTGAGCTATTTTCTTAAAGACCTCTGTTCTGAGTGCTTTAGAACGCCCGAGACCTCCCGTGGGCTCTCTGCACAGCACAGGTACAGGTCCCAGGTGGGCAGCGGGCTGCTGTCTCTTCTTCAGGATTGCTGCAGCATCCCCTGATGTCAGAGCCAGTGTCTGGCTGCTGGCCCCGGCTGGTTACCTGCCATTGAGTTCTGATGAGTTTAATTCTTGTACCAGGAGAAAATGTGTTTCTTTGATTATCAGCAGAGACTGGAAGGTAATGCAGGTAGAATAAGAGCTTATGCAGGTAGAATAGAGCTTGGGGCTCAGATTGTTTGGGGGAAAAGAACTGAGTCCAAGTGGTTGATGGCAACATGCCTCAAGTCTCCGCTGTCCCATCGAAAACTTCTAGACTTTACCTGTTAAGGAAGGTTGTTTGCTTGGTTAGTCATTGGATGGTAACCCCTTCTGACAAAGGGGAGTTGAGAGGAGAACCACAGAGCTGAGTATCAGTGACAGTGAGGAGTAAGTAGAATGTCCTTTTGTTACTAGATGCTGATGGTCGTGTTTCCGCCCCTAGAGGAAGGCCGTCAACAGAGTGGCTTGGCAGGGACTGTAGCCGTGGGCTTGAGGGTGTCCGAGATGGTGAGGATGACACAGGATAGGACAAGGCTCAGGTCCATTGTTCATAGGGTTGTTGTGAGTCATAGTCGACTTGCTGACACATAACAGTCACAACCACACATGACAGAGTAGACTCACCTTGTAAGGTTTTCTAGGTTGAAATCTTTACCGAAGCTAATCACCAAGTCTTTCTCCTACGAAACTGCTGAGTGACTTTGAACTTCTAGTCTTTTAGTTAGTAGCGGAGTTGCTTAACTGCTGTCCTACTTGGTTGGCTTCCTTGTTGATATAGTATAATATAGTTTTTAAAATAAAAATGGAGAAAGTCTTTTTTATGGGTGTTACCCTGTGTGGATCATAACAAACTGTGGCTGACTCTGAGAAGAATGGGAATCCCAGAACATTTAATTGTGCTAATGCGAAACCTATACTTGGACCAAGAGGCAGTAGTCAGAACAGAGCAGGGTAACACTGCGTGGTTCAAAATAGGGAAGGGTGTACGCCAGGGATGCATCCTGTCTCCATACCTTTTCAACATGTATGCAGAGCAGATTATCCGAGAGGCTGGGTTCTATGAGGAGAATTGTGGCATCAGGATTGGTGGAAGGTCTATTAACAAAAAAAAAAAAAATCTCCGTTATGCAGATGACACAACCCTGCTTGCTGAAACTGAGGAGGACCTCATACACTTGCTGCGAAGGGTCAAGGACTGCAGCCTTCAGTATGGACTGAGGCTCAATGTCAAGAAGACAAAGAAAGATTCTCTCCACTGGACCAGTTGGCAGCGTCAGGATGGATGACGAAGAGATTGAGAGTGTTCACAGCTTCAGTTTGCTCGGCTCCATGGTCAACACTCTTGGCACCAGCAGTCAGGAAATCAAAAAGCGTATCGCGATGGGAAAGTCTGCTGTTAGGGACCTCTCTAAGGTACTCAGGAGCAACAGTGTCTCTCTGGAGACTAAGGTGCGCCTGATACAGACCATGGTATTTGCAATCGCTTGTTATGCATCAGAGAGTTGGACAGTGACTAGGGAGGACAGAAGGAGAGTTGATGCCTTTGAGCTGTGGTGCTGGAGAAGAGTACTGAATGTACCCTGGACTGCCAGGAAAACAAACAGATTTATGTTGGAGAGGATTAAACCAAGCTACTCCTTGGAGGCAAGGATTCTGGGGCTTCGTCTGACATACTTTGGACATGTTGCCAGGAGGGACGGGTCCTTGGAGAAGGGACATCATGCTTGGGAGGGTGGAGGGACAGTGCAGGAGGGGAAGACCCTCTATGAGATGGATTGATTCGGTGACTGGGGTAGTCGGGATGGGTGTGTCAGAGGCAGTGCGGTTGGCGCAGGATAGAGCAGGGTTTAGGGCTGTTGTGCATAGGGTCGCTATGAGTCGGAAACGACTTGATGGCACATAACAACAACACCAACAACCTACAGTGAGGTTGTCACAGGAAGTCCTATGTTGTGGCTAAACTGGCTTCTCCTGAGGAGAATTTTGTCCTGAATTATTGTCAGTTTTAACTCACTGTGCTCAGTAATCTAGTAGGACTGTGCCTCTAGGTCAGTTTTGAAGGGGGGACCCTGGAACACACTGAAACCCTTTATAACAACACACCGAGGAATGGCAGATGAGATAATTAGCCTTTCTCTAATATCTAAGTGTACTGTTATCTTGGGAGGCATTAGCAGTTCAGAGGTAGTATTCTTTCCTTCTAGGCAGGAAACCTGGATTTCGTTCTCAGCCAGGGGACCTAAGCCTGGCAGAGATCGTGAGGGGGTCACCAGCAGGTCAGAGGTTCCTTCTGTCGCAGGCGGGGCACTGGGAGTTGGCGCCAAGGCGATAGCACCTGACAGGCACCACATGCTGCTGAACAGGCTTCCGCAGAGCTTCTAGACGAAGGTGAACTTGTGGAAAGCCTTGGCCTTGGGCTTCTGTAAGCCAGCCCGTGAAGTCAGCCGGCTGAAGAACTCTGTGAGTCAGGGAGATTCGCACCCTCCTGCTCACCTCTGCTCCTACAGCAGGTCTGCAGTTCAGAAGAGTGTGCAGACTAAATGTCTGTGAGCTACGGCAGCAGAAACCTCATCAGTTATTTGAAACCCACAGATGGGCTGAGGCCAGGGCCCCTAGAAGAGCTTATTTTGAAGTGTGTAAGAGAACAGTCAGGTACTTTGAAAAGCAGCAGTGTTGGAATACTTTGCAATTTCTGATAGTTGCAATTCCACACTTAAGGCCAAAGCGTTAGCCCATCACTGTTGGGTACGCCCCCCGCTGGTCAGGCACCAGAAGATGCGTGGACTGCCCGGCCCTGGGGACTGTGAACCCTCCTCACGCAGACATGGAAACACTTTGCTCCACTTTGTTCACATGCAGTGCCAAGAATAGACCTTTACACTGAAGCCAGAATCCTGCATTTGATGTCATTAGTGGCTGCATTGTTCCCATTCTATCAAATGCCACGCGAATGCTCTCCAGCTGGGATGGTGGTGGGATTGGACCTCCCACAGGCTCATGTGTGACCTGGCTTGATGGGAGCCTGGGGTGCGAGAGTGTCCTCCTTCAAGCCGACCCTCTTAGTCCACTTGCAGGGGCTCTGGGGTTTGTTCCTTCCCAGATATCAGAGTATCCCTCTTTGCTGGTGTGCATCCAAATAGATTTTTATAGACTTAGGGGTGGGAATCCTCTGAGAAATTCTGGTCTATTAAACAAGAATAAATAGAAAAATCATGGTGAATATGATGGTTGGAGAGACGGCAGCATTTGCTCAGACACAGAGCATGCCTTTGAGGGTTAGAGGAAGTGACTGAGGGAAGTGAGAATATAGTTGACAATCGAACAATTAATTGAGAGAGTCTCCAGAAGTGGCCTGGGATATAGATTGGAGTGGTTTCCACTGAGACTAGAGTAAGCCCGACAGCTCACAGGAAACAATCAATTGAGTGGTTAGAGATGAGTTAGGTAAGACATCCTTGAAGGAGGTACAAGGGAAATTTGACATCTCTCTTATTGAAAACTGATGAAGGCAGTAGACTGGAAAGTGTTGCTAGAAATAACATGAACTTCCTTCCTCGGGGAGAACGAAATGAAGCTGAAGACAGTTGGCATGGCGTGTGAGAAGGTTGGATAAGTATCAGATTCTTGATGGAAATCCTGGGTGGGGGTGGGCTGGGCAAAGGAAGTGAAAACCGCTTGTGGAAAGATAGGTCACGGTGCAGGAGTGGAATCTGGACCTAGGTTGGACTTCCTCATGTCCAGTCGCAGAACAGCATCCGCGGAAGGACTCTCGGAGCCTAGCACCGTCCACTGTGCTGTGAGCCGCTCAAGAACAAGGCTTGCGTTTTAATGGTCATGCCCTCTCCAGAGTCGACTCCTGTGCTGGCTGTGTCATAGGCCATCTTCTGTTAAAAAATGACTGTTGAATGCGTCCATTGTCTCTGTCCTTGTTCTGGGCTGGGCGTCTACAATGGCAAAAAAGATAGACATGAGGGAGCTTCCAGCATAGCAAGGAACCCTGATAATAAAACTATTGTCCTGCTAAATAATTTAATATTGTGGTGTGTTAGGTGGGAAAGAGGAACCATGTTCCGAGGAGTCAGTGCTTCACTTTTAGGCTCTTCTTGGAAAGCTCTTCAGCTTCTTTTAAAATTTCCTGTAATCCTTGAGCCAGGTTTGTTTTCCTCTCCTCCATATTCCTTATGTAGCACATGTCTGGAAATGAAATATACTACTTTAAAAGGAATTTCTAATTTTCCCGTGGCTTATACAGTTAACAACAAAACCAAATACCTTTTTCCTCCCCTAATTAAAATACTTTTCTGCCCAGAAGTTTGCATGCTTGTTCATTAGTATGGTGTGTATTTTATTTCTTAAAAGAATATAGAATGTAGGAGTATGATCACTGTCAAGCCTGAGTTCTTACCAGCCATTCAGAGTCCAGCCCCCCACACACATGGTGTCTACGCTGACCCATGTGGACCATGGTCTGGTTTCTCTGACCTGAACCACCATCATTCTTCTTTGCCTTGCTCACACTGTGCTGTGCTCCTGCGCTATGTAGTAGCTTTCCTTTCACCAGAATTACTGTGAGCTTGGTGGCCTAGTGGCAGGAAGCTGCACGGCAAACCCTAAGGCCTGCAGTTCAAATCTATCAGCTGCTCTGCGGGAGAAGGATGGGCAGTCTCCTTCCGTTCAGTTAACGGCCTCTGAAAACCCATTGGAGGGTCACCTGTAGGTCAGTTCTGGCCTGACAACACAAAGCAACAACAACAACAACTATCTAGTTAGTGATCCCCCTCCCCCCATACCTAATAACCATTTAACGATATTTCTTTTGACATATGAACCTGTCCTGGACTTATGACAGAAGTCTTTTAAAATACCTGGCCTTTCATCATTTACTTATTTCACTCAGCATATGATCTCGAGCTTGTCTTGTGAGATATTCCACAGATTTCACATTCTTTTTTTTTTTTTCTGATGCAAGAACATGAGGGATTTTATTACAAGCTCTCGAGCAGGGACTCTCCACACACACTGACGCAGCAGCCATGTGGCAGAGCCCTGAGCACTTTGAGACAGGGGTTTTTATTGGTGTCGGGTGATTTCACATTATTCTTTATTGCTTGTGGTATTTTGTTTGTGTGTATGTATACAATTTGATTATTTCTGTCTTTTGGCCGTTGTGAATAATGCTACGATGAACATTGTGTGCCTAGGTGTATTTCTGTCATGGTCATTATTTCTATACAGTGTATATGGCATGGGATTGCTGGATCCTATGATAGTTCTATTTCTGGCTTTTTTTTTTTTAATTGTTTTTGTGTGAGTGTACCGTCAAATCAGATCTGACTGGTACAGGAGGAGATTGTCCCTCCTTCCTCGGCAGAGCATCTGGTGGATTCGAACTGTTATTTCTGGCTTTTAAAAGAGGCACCATTTTACATTCCCATCAGGGTTCCCCACAACCTTGTCAGCAGTTTTTTTGAGGAGTGTCTTTTGTGGGGGGTCAGGTGGTGTCTCCTTGAAGGTTATTTTTTTGTTAGGTTTAATTTGGATATTTCTGTTCATATTGAAAGAGCTCTCATAGCTTAGTCTGCAGTAGGCTGCTCTGCTAACCCAGTGGCCAAGCCACTCTGCCGGTTCAAATCCACCAGTGGCTTCTCAGAAGAAAGCTGGGCAGTCTCCTTCCTTGTGGTTTACAGCCTCAGAGACCAGTGGAGGGTCAGCTAGGAGGCAGTTCCTGCCCAGAGGCAACGAGATGAGATGAGTTGAATAGGTCATGGGTGAGAGTACTTCTTCATCTGTTTTTTTAACTGCTTGAGTATCTTCTTCTGGTGAAGTGTGTTTATACCATTGGCCCATTTTTAATCGGGTTGCTTTTCTTTTTGTTGGAGTGCTAGAATTTTCTATAAAGAGTGTATATCACCATTGCAAGAACATAGAAACAGCCCAGATGTCCAACCACAAATGAAAAGATTGAGAAGTTGTGGTCCATTCACACAATGGAATACTATGCAGCATGCAGGTGCAATCATTTTGTAAATTATGGTCTCGCTTGGGAGGGACTGGAGAGCATTGTGCTGAGTGAACTAATTCAGTCCCACAAGGACAAATTCTGTATAAAACCATTATTGTAAGATGAGTATAAGGATCCTAGGTGGGGAGGGTGGAAGCAGAGAAGTGGGGCTGGGCAGGGTGGGTGGGTTGTCACTCATAGGGTTGCACAATTTGATGGGTGGGTGAGGTGACGGAAATGGGAAGGATCTTGGTTGAAACACAATGTATTCAAACTTTATAAATAAATCAGTATAAAAAGAAAAAGAAGAGTTTACATGCCTGTTAGATATGTCATTACCAAATATTTTTTCTCTCAGTCTTTAGATTCTCTTTTCACTCTTTTGGGGAGGTCTTTGTGTTGAGGTCCCAGTTTATTTGTTGTGTTTGTACATTCCCTCCCCACCCCCTTCATTTGATACTCTGTTTATGCCAGAGATTCGGGCCTGAGCTTGGTCCCTGTTTTTTCAGTTTTGTAGTTAATAGTCTATATTATTCTTGCTGTTGCTGTTGTGTACTGACTAGTCGGAACCGACTCCTAGCTGACCCTCCAGTGGGTTTTCAGAGGCAGTAAGTTACAAGAGGGGATTGCCCATCTCTCTCTCACCGAGTGGCTGGTGGAATATTACACTTGGATCTTTCCGTTCTGGAGTCTTAATTTAATTGTTCTTTTGGTAATTTTCAAATGTGACTGCTGCTTTCTGAAAGGTTTTGTAGTAGCTGCTGGAGTGCGTTTGCCTGTTCTGCATGGCTGGCTCTCTGAGTTCTTTCCTCTTACTTCTGACTTGATTGGTTTTCTGGGGTCCTTGGGAGTGTGGGTCCGTTTGGGTGGCTGAGGACTTGACTGTAGAGGACCCTCAGCTCCAGGCTGAAGCTCTGAGGACACAGCTGCATTGCGGTGACGCTGTGCTTTTATGCCCCCAGTTCTCACCTTGTGTGTGTAGTATTGAGTGTTAATGAGAAAATCTGCTGGGAAAACCTGCATTATAGCCCCGATGCCATCATCCGTTTACCTCACAGTTTTCTACATCTATAAATGTGAAGAAACAGTGAAACTGATGAGAGCCTGGTCACAGTGGGACTGCCTTGTTTTTCCAGGTCTTGTAAGTTTTCCATCTTTGACAGAAGGCAGTGTTCCCGCTTTTATGTTGCTCATTTTAGCGGAAAAATTTGCATTTTCCTTCTCTGGAAAAAAGACTTTAATGTTTTCTGCCCAGGTGATCAAAGAGCACTTTGAGAACATCAAAGAGGCAAAGAGTAAGAGGAGAAGGGAACATTTGCTGTGTACCTGCTCTGTGCAGGCACTGTGAAGGTGGTAGCATTGTCAGTTACAGGGTGGGGACGGGAGCCCTGGTGGTGCAGCAGTTAAGCAGTTAGCTACTAACTGAAAGATTAATGGTTCTAACCAGGATTGAGGTTCTGTTGAAGACGTGGTGATCTTCTCCCGTCAAAATTGTAACTTAGAAAACCAGTCCTTCTCAGTCATATGTGGTAGCTATGAGTCAAAGTCTACTCTGGCTACTCTAGCCTAGTGGTAAGAAGGTACAGTGTAGTCCGAGAGGTATGCAGTTCAAATCCACCAGCTCCTCCGTGGTAGAAGGATGGGCAGTCTCCTCCCATGCGATTTACTGCATCTGAAAACTCACTGGAGGGTCAGCCATGGGTCACTTCTGATTCGATGTCACCCACCAGCAGCAGCACAGCAATAAGAGAGATGAGGGAGCATCACAGTCCTCAGAATCATTCTCACCGCAGGCTTCACAGGCCAGGAGTGCTCCGCGCGTGTTCCCGGTCACATTTCAGAGCCCACACTTGACCAAGTCCCCCCGGGGCTGTGATGACTGAGGTTTCCTAACAGCTTTTAGGAGGGTATTCTTAGATATTTGTTTTATGAGTAAAGAGATTGAGGGTTAAGGGACAGTTTGTAATTTCAAAGTCGCTGCTGATACGGATTTGGTTCTGAAATGGAGTTCTTACTTCAGTGATCCTGCTGCTTCTCTGATTGTAAAAATGGGCCGTTTGTGTCACTTGAGGTGATAGTCCACAGCTTATTCACTGCTCCCTTGCTAACCAACTCTAGGACTACTAAAAATGTATTGGCGTCTCATCTCCTTGTCTTAGCCAGAGACTGACCGACCTAGTCTGGAAAGGGCCAGATAGTTCCTGTGCTAGTTTGTAGGGCACTGAGTCCCTTATCACAACTTGGCTGTTGTGTTGTAAAAGCAATCATAGACCGTGTGGAAATGAGTGTGTGTGAGTGTCCGCTCAGCCTTATTTATGAACACTGAGATCTGAATTTCATACATTTCTAGTGTGTTAATGTTGTGTGTTTTTTTTTTCTTTTGGTTAGCTCTTTTTTTTTTAAATGTTTCAAATTTTTATTAAATATTTTTATTCAGTTTTAAGATCACAGTTAAAGTACTTTAGCATGTTATACACATGGCTTACATGCTCTTTTGAGAAACTTGTGATTTGCATGTAAGTTTACAGAGCAAATCTGTTTTCCATTCAGCGATTCATACACATGTTGTTTTAGGACTTTGATCTAAACCTCAGAGTGTAACAGTACTGTCCCCTCTTCCTCCCTGTGTCCTTGTCCCTGTCCCTCTGAATGTGGAACTTTACCCCTGGCAGGTGCTGCCTTTTTGATCTTGCATACTTGATGCTAACAAGGAGGAGTATGCCTCCCTGTTGTGATTGTTAACAACCGAAGCTTATCTGTTGTGTGGTTAAAAGTTGGGCCACAGAGGTGAGGTCATATCTGGGCTTGAAGGGTGTCCAAAGGTTGTACTCTTAGGGGTTTTGCCACTTTCTCTCAGACCAGTAAACCTATTTCTCTTGTTTCAGGATTAGAGTTCTGTCCCACGTGTCTCACTGTCTTGTGACCCTTTTTCAGAGCAGACAGTACCTCAGCAGAACCTGAGCTGAGGTTTCTGTGGCCCTTAGAACAAGTTGTCCTCTTGAGTCTTTGATTTTTTTCATTCATTGCTTCTGATGAAAAAAGACCAACTTTGATGTTGCAACTTTGATGGCCATTCACAAACTTTCACGACCCCAATCATTATTTATTAGAACAATTTTTATGAACTGTGTTGTGTCAGTTGCCCTTGGTGTCCACCGGGACTATTATCTTGAGCCATCAGACTTAGTGGAAACATTTTCCTTTTGACTTTACGCCCCCTCAGTCATTTTTTAAATTGTTCATATTGTCTTTCAGGAACCATGTTGGTGTAATTAGGTAAATGATAGCCTGAAACTTAACATGCATAATTTTAAAATAATTTTTAAAAATACTGTTTAACTCAACAGCTGTACAAAACCAGGCAGCTATCATACTTGGCCTTTGGTGTTGGTTCACCAATCTGTGATGGTTTTGGGGTTTTGTTTTTTTTTGCAGTCTGAAGTGTCTCTCTTGTGTATCTCATTGTGTGTGCTTTTATCATATCACTCTCAAAGTCCCTGCTGGCCTGTGTGTGGCAGGAAATGAAAGATTCTGGTTTGATCTGAGCAGCCAGCTCATGGGAACTTTATTTAGTTACTGATTTATCTTGGACACTTAACTCTGAGAGAAAGGAAAATGGTGCATATGAAGAGGGTTTTAATTGGGAAAATTGCACAGTGGGTTAAGACAGACACTGTGAGCAGAGAATCCAGCTGCTCTCAGGCCCGTTTGCACAAGTGACTCAGTGGAACATCGGGGACTGAGGAGACCAGGCCTGACCCTGGCTCTGTGCTCAGTACCCGTTACCTGGCTCACCTTCTGATTTTCATTTGTGTAAGGTAAGGACCTATAGTAGATGCTCTCTTTAGCTGAGATCTCTCCGTAGGTGAGAGACTTAAACTTTTGTTTGCAAATGCAAGCCCACCCTGCGACCCAGTGAGCAGGGAGGCAGCAGCCCCTTCTGTATCTGCGGGTGTACGGCCCCCCCCGGCCTGGCCAGGTGGCACGCTGTGCGGTCGCAGCCTGTTCTTTTGCTCCCTCTAATTTCTCTTGTTCCTGCCAAAAGCTGGCGGCGCTGATGAGCATTCTGGGAAGGACCTCCCAGACCGCACAGCTGATGTTCTTTTGGGATCACTTGCTTTTTTTTTCTAAATGGCTTTTTAATTCTCAGGAGATGACTCTTCTGTGGAGGCAGCAGTCGAGCTGCCAGGAAGCTTTTTCATGACAGACTTTGAGAAATTTTTCCCAATTTGGTTTCAGTCTTTACTCTTGCGTTAGTCCGATTCTTCTTTTTTCCCTGTGCCACATATAATTAAGGAGCTCTGGTGGTGCAGTGCTCCCCACCAAAGGTGGGTTCTTTGAGCCCTTCCACGGGCTCTGCGGGAGAGAGACCACGTCATCTGCTCTGGTTAAAAGAACGATCTGGAAAACCTTTTGTTGTTGTTAGTTGCCATCGAGTCAAGTCTGACTCATTGCAGCCCTGTGAACAACAGATACTCTGCCCTACCCTGTGCCATCCTCATAATCTCTGACGCACGCAGGCCCTTTGCTGCAGTCACCATGTCATCTCATTTCCTTGAGGGCCATCCCTCCACCTTCCCAAGCATGATGTCCCCTGAAGGAATAGCCTTTCCTAGCAACATGCTCAGAGTATGTGAGAGGAAGCTTCATCATTCTTGCCTCCAAGGAGTGCTCTGGTTGTACCCTTTCCAAGACATAAATAACTCTGTTCTTTTGGCAGTCCATGGGATCGTCAGCATTCTTCTCCAACACCACAGCTCAAAGGTACCAATTCCTCTCTGCCATCCTTATTTATTGTCCAGCTCTCAGATGCATAACATCTAAGAAGACCGTGGCTTGAATCAGATGTGCCTTAGTCCTCAAACTGACATAATTACTCCTCAATAATTTGGAGAGATCCCTGACTTTCCTAGTGATCTCCTGACTGTTGGTACCAAGTATGTTTATTGTGGTTCTAAATAAGGTGAAAACATTATTGTTGTTGTTAGATGCTGTATGACTCATAGCGACCCTGTCAACAAAAGATCTGAACCCTGTTCTATCCTGCACCATCCTCACACTTCCTGACACACGAGAGTCCATTGCAGCAGTCACCTGGTTGGGGGGGGGTCTTCCTCTCCTTCACCGACCCTCCACACTTTCCAGCATCATGTCCTTCTCTTAGGAATAGCACCTCCTAGCAATATGCCCAAAGTATGTGAGAGGAAGCCTCCTCATTCTTGCCTCCAAAGTTCACTGTGGCAGCACCCTCTCCAAGACGTAGCTGTTTGTTCTCTTGGTGGTCCATGGTGTTGGAGAAGAAAACACTATAGTACAGTTCTCTTCTGTCATATGAGTCATTAGGATTTGGAATTGATTGAGTTACTTCAGACCAACTACAGGATGTTGTTAGTATGTCTAAGCTTTTTCTGCCCTTTTCACAGCAGTGCCTTCTCTGTCCCCTGAGCATATTGTCCAGGGGTAGAGTGTGCGCTGTTCAGAGGACAAGGCTTGGCCCAATTCCTTGTCTCTTTACCTACTGGCTCCTGCACATGCAGACTTGAAGTTGTGGCAATTTTAAGCTCCCAGGTGGCACTAGGGACCTTTCAGCTCAGTAACTTCCCTGCTTTGTCCTTTCTGAAAAAGGTTCATTCTATTTGTTACTTTATTTCTTGGAAGAAACTTGTATTGTTTCCAGTCTTTTCAGCTCCTTAGAGCTTTGTAAATTTCACTTAAGTTGTGCTTCCTTCCTCTTGATTTCTTACCTTGCTGTTTCTAGAGGACTTGAGAGCTTACTTTAGCTCTCCTGCGCTAAGTCATCAAACCTGGCTTTTTCTCCCAAGTCCACTGACTTTTGTAGTTTAGCTAAGCATTTAATCCTTCTTGCAAAAGTATGCAAATTCTCTATAATGAAATAGGCATTGCATGCCTCTATTTTTTTTGTTTGCTTTTTGATATTGGACCTTAATTATTTTTTTCCAATTGAGATTTAATCACATGAAAGTTACCTTTTAAAAGAATACAAATTAGTGGTTTTTTACTGTGTTCACAATCACCATTACACAATTCACCATTAGAACATTTCCAGCTCCCCTAAAAGAAACATTGTGCCCATTAGCAGTTAATCCCTGTTCTCCCGAGCCCTTGGCAACTGCTAATCTGCTTTTTGTGTTGATGGATGTTCCTCGAATGGACACTTTATATAAATGGGATTATAAAATATGTGACCCTTTCAGTTAACATGATGAAGGACAGATTCCAGTGCATTAATATGACTTACCATAGTCACGATAAGTTTTGCTTATCCATTCATTGAGAGATATTTGAGTTATTTCCAGTTTTGCGCTATTATGGGTAATGCTGCCTTGCACATTCGTATTTAAGTAATTTGTGTGCACAGAGGTTTCATTTCTGTTGGACATATAGGGAACGCTGATGGCCTAGTTGGTAGGGAGTTGCACTGGTATATACCTAAGGGTGGATATGAATATACCTTGCTGGGTCATCTGGTAACTGTGTTTAACTTTTTTGAGAAAATGTCAGATTTCCCCCCTCCCCAAAGCAGTGTGCAGTGAGGCTTCCAATTTCTCCACTTCCTTGCCAACCCTTGTTATTGTATTTCTTTCTGATTATAGTCATTGTAGTATGATATCCCATTGTGGTTTTGATTTGTTTCGCTGATGACTAATGAGCTGAACATCTTTTCATGTTTCTTGGTCATTTGCATATCTTCTTTGGAGAAATGTCTATTCATGCCAACCTCCCCCCATTTCATTTAGGTTATTTGTCTTTTTTATTGTTGAGTTGTCATAGTTCCTTGTCTATTTTGGGTACTCGATTCTTCACAGATATGTGCTTTGCAAAGATTTCTTTTAATTCTGTGGCTTTTTTTTCACTTTCTTTTTTTTTATTATTAAATTTTATTAGTTTTAATGAACATTTACGGGGATTTTGGGTTTTCATTCCTTCATTGCTGCACCATTCTCTCTACCCTCCTCCCCA
>NW_006399931.1:1771772-1790705 GCF_000299155.1 Elephantulus edwardii | reverse complement strand
GAATAATATTGCATGAGTTCCTTGTTTTTCAATGCAGCATAGTATTCCATTGTGCGAATATACCACAGCTTCTCTAGCCATTCGTTTGTTGATGGGTCTTTCACTTTCTTGATGTTCGTTAAAGCACAGAGGTTTTAATTTTGATGAAGTTTGTTTATTTTTGTAATTGGTTATGCTTTTGGTTTCATTTCTAAGAAACCAGTGACGAATCCAAGGCCACAGTGATTAACACCTGTGGTTTTTTTCTGACTTTTATAGTTTAAACCCTTACATTTAGAACTCTTGATTGTATGAAGTAGAGGTTCCAGTTTCACTTCTTTCTTGTGACTCTCCCTCTTCTCAGCACCTTTGTGGGAAAGAATATTGTTTCCCTGGTTAAATTGCCTTGGAACTTGTGTAGAAGATCAGCTGACCATAAAGTGTGGATTTATTTTTGTGTTTTTGTGGTATTTTAGTGTTTATATGGTGTTTGCCTTTATTTTGACTAGTGTATTGGGTCTTCAGATTGGCAGAGAGGTTTTCTACCTGCCAGTCCTTTTAGCAGAAATTTTGAGATTCCATTCTTAGGCCAAGATGAATTTTGCTCTTGACTGGGAAGAAACCTTGCTTTTGTTGACATACTTGTGAATCTATACCATCGGTTTCTTTGAGACATATATATGTAGAGGGGGCGGCTATTGGGAGAGGGGAGGGAGAGGGGAGGGAGAGGGAAAGGTTAGCTTTAGGATAAGACGTTTTCTATCAGTATCAGCATCCTGGGAGTTTCAAGAGTTAAGCACACCAGATGAAGAATCGAGTGATGTTTTTATGTGGTATTCCCGTTGCTGGGCAACAGTTTAGTGGCTGCCCATAAAGTGTTCACTGTAGGGAAATCTCCCAGTAAACCTCTAAGTAAGTGGGTTTCGAACAGTTTGAGTCCTGTTTTCCTTCCCAGCTGGCTTGCTTCAGCCTTTGTTCCTGTCTGACTTTGTGCCCTGAAGCTAGGTCTTCTGAATCACACCGGGGCCCTCTGCAACCTTGATTGGCAGAGCTGAGACCTGTCTAATCCATAATCTCAGTCAAACTGACTCATTGTGACAGCTGTTTTCTCCAACCTCCTGCTGTATCAGGTAGGGCTAAGATAGTTTTTCTAGAATGTGTCATTTTATTAATAAAATTGCATAAAGCAGTTACCATATGACTTGCTTTCTATGCCTTATAAATTAGCAATTAAAGATAATTACTGCATCCATGAAATTTTGCAACATGAATCAGTACATCTTTGGGAGAACAATTACCCATGACAGCTGCCTCTCAATCTTAACTTCATTCTTTAGAAATTAGAATTCTGATAAACAAGCTGTATATTCTGCTTACTGTGTTTATTGTTGGGATCTCTCCCCACTAGAATGTCAGTCCTTGAGAGCAGAAATTTTTTTTGCCGGTTGCCTAGAACAATGCATGGCCCATAGGAATACATTTGAAGTCAGCTGATGAATGAGGGACTGAACCAATCAATGAGCAAAAGTGTAAATACCGTCATCTTAACGCAGGCTTTTAGGAAAAGGAAAGTGACCTGCCTGGGTTATGAATATGTGATTTATTAAGTCTGATATGTAGACTCCTGAACGGTTTCATATTTTACTTACCTGTTGATATTTTAAGTTGATATTTCTCTGAGAAGTGGGGGGTTTTGATATTTTTTTTGTTGTTGTTTTTTTAAATGAAGAAACTTGTATAAAAGGGTAAAAACCAAACCCAGCCCACTGCCCTCGAGTTGGTTGTGGCTTATAGTGACCTACCATGGTCCCAGACTGTCAGTCTTTACAGAGAGACTGCACACCTTTGCTCCCACCGAGCAGCTGATGGATTCAAGCCTTATGGTTAGTAGCCTGGTCTAGGGCTCCTTTACATAAGGGAAGGCCACTTAAAATATCTTCGGGGAGGAAGGACTTGGAGTGAAGGATGTTTACTGCCGGTAAGGTGGGGAGATGGAGTTTAGTGATCCTTGAAGGATGAAATGGAGATAGCAAAAAGGAGGTATAGTGTGTTCTGAAATATTTGTTTCTGTAAGTAGGGTTACATTGATGTGGATTGTATCTTCACATCAGAAGAACCAAAAATTCTTACCACTGGACCAATGGGCAATATCATCGTAGATGGATTAAAGATTAAAGTTGATAAGGGCTTTATTTTACTTGGAACCACACAGTTAAGACCGTGATAGCAGTCACAAAATCAAAAGACATGTTACATCAGGTAAATCTGTCAAGGACTTCTCCAGAATGCTAAAGAGCAAGGATAGCAGCTTAAAGACTGAGGTGTGCCTAATCCAAGCCATAGTATTTTCAGTTGCTTCCTATGCATCTGAAAGTTGGACAGTGAGTAAGGTTGACAGAAGAAGAATCAGTACCTTTGAACTGTGCTTTTGGGAGAGGATATGGACTATTCCAAGATCGGACAGGACAGTCTTGGAGGAAGTGCAATCAGGGTGTTCTTTAGTGGTGAGGAGGGTGAAATTTTGTCTCCCTAACTTTGGACATGTTGTCAGAAGGGGCCAGTCCCTGGAAAAAGACATCGTACTGCGATAAGTGCAGGGTCAGAGAAAGAGAGGTTTCCTCGGTGAGATGAACAGACACAGTAAGTGTAACATACTCTCTGCTCAAGATAGGTATAAGAATGGATCAAAAAAAAAAAAAAGAATGGCTCAGGATAGGACAGATTTTCTGTTGTTCATAGCATCACTGTAAGTCATAGTCCACTTGATGGCACACAACAAGAACAAGTAGGAAGGAGGCAAATTCTTCTCTAACAAAGACAAATATCTTTGCTTCTGTAATTATGAACCAGACTAAAGCACGAAAGCCATTTTTGTTGTGCTGATTTGGAAAGGAGTTTGCAGGGCCCCAGTGTGTGCAGGGTGGAACAGTGCTGTCATGTTTTCACAGCTTCTGAGACATCGCAGAAGCAGGTTGCCAGGCCTTTGTTCTGGGTGCCTCTGAGTGCGTTTGAACTTCCAGGCTTTAGGTTAGTGGTCAGCTACTTAGCCATTTTTCAGGCTTCATGGCGGGAGGGCCTTGAGCAAGAGCGATGGACGTGTGCAGCCCTCCTTGGAGGAACGGAGCCCTCTGCCTCCCACAGTGGCTGTCTCTTGGGCGGCTGTGTTGAGGTCGCTGCTTGAATTTGTGGGCTCGGCAGTATGAAAGGTGTAGAGCCGCCTGGGAGGGAAAGCCCGCTCTTGGAAGCATTGACTGTTGTTGAATGGCATATTTGGCTCAGGAATGCAGACAGCTTCTGACAGCTAGCTGTCCCCAGGATAGCTTTCATGGAGAGGAGAGGGGGTTCAGGGAAGCTCTGCACAATTTCTTTGCACAGGTGTTTGCCCAGACCCTTTGTGGGGCCAGGATGATAGTTACAGACCCACAGCCCTCCAGGGATCATCCTTTCTAGGCAGTGACTGTGGGAGGAGGGAGGCACCACTTTGCTGATGTTCATGGGAAAAGGGAATTCGCCCTAGTCAGGGAGCACTGGTAACCTAGTTCTTAGGGAGTTGCCCTGCTGGCTCAAAGGCTTCGTCTCTCTGGAGGTTCAAATCCATCAGCGCTCTGAGGGAGAAAGCCAGGCATTGTCCTCTGCGATTTTCAGAAGCTTGGTTGAGGGTCATCTCCGTCTTTTCCTCCTGGATGCCTGTGAGCATGAGTCTCTTAGCAGTGGCTTGCTCCCTGAGCTCATCAGCTGCTCTTTTCACACTTGAGGAAGATGCTTATTAGAAAAAAAAAAAAAGAAAAAAGATGCTTATTAGAGTTTTGGGTTGGGCCTTTGCTAACTTGTCATGGCTTACCTTGGCGACTTTCTTGTAAATGGACACACCGGGTGACCTGGGCAGGTGTGAATTACCCAGTAAACAAGGTAGCATGCATTTAATTGTGCTGCTGGACCAATCTGTAGTGATGTGGTGCTGTATAAAGCCAGGCGAAATGGTTCACTGCAGATCAGTAGGGAGTACAGTTAAGCCTGCACACTCTACTGTCAGGAAGCTCTTGTGGCCTTGGGGGTAAAGAGTTGCACTGCCAACCCAGAGGTAGGCAGTTTGAATCCACCAGCTGCTCTACAGAAGGATGATGGACAGTATTCTGCCATGTGAGTTATAGCCTCTGAGAACCAGCAGGAGGGTCAGTCTGTTCCGACTTGAGAGGACATTGCAATAACCTTACCTTCCTCCAGCAGGTCACTTACTCACCGCTGTCCGGTCTGATTGCAGCCCCTCCATCTGGCTTCCGAGACAGTAAATAAAAATGGGAGGAGAAGTGCAATGATGATTGATTAGAAAACCCAAGTTTCTGTAAACTTTTATTAAACTTAATTAAAAAAGAAAAAAAGAGAACTGGTACCAGCACAGGCCTCATTTGCCTGCTGAGGAGGGATTCTGCTGACAGGCCATTGCTGCTGTCTGCAGTCAGCCTGAAGCAGCTTCTCTGTCCCCTGCACTGTCTCCTTCCTGTACTTTTCACAGTTGGCTGTGTTTGTTTGTAAAATGTGACCAACCTATTAAACTCGAAGCTCCGTGAGAGCAGTGAGCATTTCAGAACTTCTACATTAGTGGAAACATGTGGAAGGAAGAAGCTTGACATCATTCCTCAGGAACTAGGCTTCATTTGTATTTCATGCAAATAATTTTGAGTCCTTAATTATATCTTATCTTTGAAAAAAAAGGGAGACTACCCATCTTTCTCATGAGGAGCTGCTGGTGCACTTGAACCACCGACAGCCTTTGGGTTAACGGTACAGCTACTTAAGAACTATGCCACCAGAGCCTTCTCAGCCAGCACGGGCCTGGGGGCTGGTGTGCCACTTGTCCTCAGTGCCCTGAGAGGCTGTCTCACTTTTGAACACGTGATGGCCCAGGGAGCCCACACTGGGCAGGGGCACCGTCCTGTCTGTGAGCCTGTTCTCGCTCTCCCTGTTTGGGACGTGGACATGTATAAGGGCAGGGATTCTACAGCGTTGACTGCTGCTCTTGTGTGTTTTGTTCCTGCCGCCTGTGAAGAAGAATCGACAATAATAAGTATCATCCAAGCTTCCCCCCTCACTCTGGGAAAGCAGAGGGCTTTTAGACAGCAGTAGATGCTGGAGTTTCAGGCATCTTCTGCCCTAGTAGCTCTGCTTCCCTGGTTTTGCTTTGAGAGCCTGCTGTCTTTAGAAAGTCAAGTCCCTGGGAGGATGCCCATCGCAGGGCTTTGCAGGAAAGATAAAGAGATGGTTTGGCTGGAAATTGTGGGGTGCAGTTGCAGGTAACACTCGGTCAGATGAACAACAAAGAGTAGGACTTAATGGCATTAGCAGTGCAGTCATTGTGTGCATGTCATGGGGTAGCCTTAAAGGAACTGTTTAGACTGAGATATATGGGCTTAAGACACTGGGGATACCACAACATTAGTTAGAGCATCAGTTAATATTTTTAAGTAGAACATGTATATTTGTTGGGCAGTTTCCATTCTACTACTTCCAAAAAGGAAGTAGAATGGACGAACTGTAGTGTCTTCACACAGTGGAGTACTATACAGTGTTGAACATGAGTTCACAGTGATGCTTCACTTGAACATGCTTTATTTCCTTTTTTTAACAAAAATGTAAACTCCTTCAAGTATCTACTCCTCCCAAAAAGGAAAAGAAATGGATACATACGGTACGATATGATTCCACTTATGGAGAGTTCAGAAATAAAATAAAACAAAACCATATTGCTAGTGGTGTGCCCTTAGATGGTAAAACTGCGCAGGAAAGTAGAGGTGGGATAGTGGCTGTGATCAAGGTAAGGGTGGGGCTAGCAGAAGTAGACAGGAGTCTGAGGTTCTGGCCGGGAGCACGTTCCGAACTTGGTAGGTGGTGGTAACTCATGTCTCTGTTTTCTGTAAACATGCCTGTGAAGGTTTAAATTGTCTATTTATGACTCCCTCCTGGGTCAAAAAAAAATTGTCTATTTATACTGATAGTTCACAATTTGAAGCATTGCATATAAATGGAGAGTGGTGAGGGAGAAATCGTAAGCGTAGTGGGTATAGGTAGTTTGCTGACATCTTCCCCTCTTTGACTGAGCTCCCTTTCAGAGCATTTCGTGGTCCCTGTTGAGTTCTGTGTTGGCAGAACCCCTGCCTTTCCATCTACTCCCCTTGTTTGGAGGCATGAAATGGACTTTTTCAGATCTAATACACCCGTGTCTAGCACCGTGTCTTGTTCATCAGGCCATTTGAAACCTTGGATGGTGTTTACCAGTTTTCTGTACACCCCTTCCTTCCTCCCGCCACTCAAAATCTCCTCTCCTCCTCTGTCATCTTAAAATTAAATGTCAGTGAACTTCAGAGCTTTTTCCCCAGTTGCAGGCGGGTTCTGTTCCTGCCTGACACCTTTGATTAGAGAGATGAAAGGAGTTGCTGGCCTGGGGAGCTGTAAGGTGCTTATCAAATTCTCCCTTTGTAATCTCTTTGGCCATGGTTTTCTCCTTGGAGCCCACATGATGAGTGCTGTCCACACGAAGCGTCACCACAGCTTTCTGTCTGCGGCTTCCCTGCTGCCCGACTGCGCTCTGTCCCTCCTGGGAGGGGTTTAGGGCTTTCTGCCTTGGGTTCCACTTTTGCTTGAGGTGTCGACTGTTAGCATCCATTCTCAGGTGGAAGATGGAGTGTGTGGCGTGAAAACCAGTAATTCCCGTGTCAGTTCTGCTGTGTCGTGACCCCAGTGTGTCAGAGTGGAACTGCCTTTTACAGTTCTTAGGTTTTCAGTGGGTGATGAGGGAGTAGATTTGGGGACATAATTTGGTTTTAGGTCTTTGGTTTTGGGAAGCACTTTGCCAGGCCTTTCTCCTGAGCCACGTCTGGCTCCACCCGAACTTTCCACCTTCCAGTTGAAGTGTATTAACTGTTTACACCACCTGGGGGACTCTTGGGATGTGCAGATGGAGATTATTAACTGAAAATACACATTCTTGCTGCAATGAAATGACAAAGGTTGTTAATATCCATTTCTTATATCTTCACTCCAAATAGTCTTTGTAGCTTATGACTTGTCTTGTTATTTGTTGAATTCTTTCTAGTATTTTTGAGTCTATCCCTTCAGAATCTGGCCTCTAAATTTTTTTTTTAATTTATTATTAATTTCAGTGAAAATTTACAGAGACTTTGGATTTCCATTCATTCATTATTGCACTTTTCTCCACTCCCAAACCTCCCCCCCCAGTACAGTACCCTCTTGGAAAAGTAAAAGAAAACTTCTTTCATTGTTTTACAGTCCTTCCCCCCAGGTCCACTCCATTATGCAGCCTTCGCTCTGGACTCCAGTCATGACAAAAATACCTAATCACATAGCCCTTTTCTTCTTTATTGGGAAAACTTGAATGCAGGCAAATGTATGCTTTTGGGTTCTTCTCATGTTGGGATGTAGTAATTTAAATTCTTCACTCAAAAAAATGGCATTTAGAAATTTGTGAATGACTGTGATGGCTATGTCTTGTTTTTCCGTACAACAGCTCATACACATTTTGTTCTGCAGCGCTGACTGCAGTTACCGCACATGCTGCATTTGCTCCTTGGGTTCTCCATTTCTATCTATCCTTCTTTCCTATCCTTTCCTACTTTCTTTTTTTTTTAAATAAAGATTTATATTTATTTGCATACAAAACTTGTACATTACGTTTCACACAATCCTTCATTTACAGTTTTCTACAATTGTTCCATTTATGAGATTTTATAAAGTGAATCATAATTGAACTATACCCACCATCACCCCATCTTTTCAGATCCCCTGACAGATCTTTCCCATTTCCTTTACCCCTTCCTCCTCTTGCCAAACTCTGTAACCCCATGATTACCCACCTGTCCATCCTCATCCTCTTCCTCCCTTGGCCCCCATACATATTTTACTGTTTATCTTTCTATTTTTACAATCATGATCTTATGCAGTATTTGTCCTTATGATACTGAGTTAGTTTGCTTAGTATTACAAGCTCTCTAGTCTCTCTCCCAAGTTATGTAGTGATTTTCAAAATTTGCTCCTCAGTGCTATGCAGTATTCCTTCATGTGAATGTACCACAGTTTCTCAATGCATTCAGTTGTAGTTGGACGTTTGGGCTGTTTCCATGTTCTTGTGATGGTGAATAATGCCATATGAACATTAGTGTACAAATCTCTATGTATGTCTCAGTTCTGATTTCCTTGGGCTATATTCCTACCAGTAGAATAGCTGAATCATGCAAAATTTCTACGTTCAGCTCTTTGAAGAGACACCAGAGTGCCTTTCAGAGTGGTTGTACCAGGGAGCTCTGGTGTCCTAGTGGCAAGAAGCTGTGATGCAGTCCCGAAGGTGGCAGTTCAAATCCACCAGGTGCTCCGCTGGAGAAGAAGGGGCAATCCCCTCCTGTACCGGTCGGATCAGATTTGACGGTACACAACAAGGAAAAAAAATAACGTAATATGCAAAAATCTTACAGAGTGGTTGTATCATTTTACAGTCCCACCAACAGTGTATGAGAGTGCTTATCTTTCCATATCCTCTCCAACATTTATTGCTTTCTGTCCTGTTGAACTTGGCCACTGTTACTCTGGTGAGATGGTGTCTGATTGTGGTTTTGATTTGCATCTTACTGCCAGTGACTTTGCACATTTCTTCATGGGTCTGTTTGGCCCAAGATTTTATGTAGCTATATTCTCTCTTTTTTTTTTTGGACAAATTTGATTTTATTTCAAACTCTGCATTTTCCTGGTCCACATTCTCACTAAGATTAATCTAAATAAATCAACAATCTTCCATCTATTTTCTTTTTTTAAAAGAAAAATTCTTTCATTGTTTTAGTAGCTCTATTCTCTTACGCAGAGTTCTGATGGTGTGGTCTGTAGCTAATCGTTCTGCTAACCCAAAGGCTTCTTCCCTCTGGTAGTTCAAGTCCATCAGCTGCATTTTGGGGGCCAGTCTTCACCCATTGCAGCTCACAGCTTAGGGAAGGCAATGGGTCAGAACCAGCCCAGCAGTGGCAGTTCTTGAGCTTTTCATAAAATGATAAACTGTCCTTTTCTTTTAGTTCTTCTTCAGTTGGCCATTCAGTGAATGCGGCCTCCGAGGGACGGAGTACCGCTCTGGGTGTCAGGGAAACAGCAGTGAACTGGCCACAAGACGGAGGCATTCTATCTGGATCTCTGATTGTCGCTCTTTTCCCCCCTCAGGTCCTGTCAGGCTGTGCTATCATCGTCCGAGGGCAGCCTCGAGGTGGGCCTCCTCCCGAGAGGCAGATCAACCTCAGCAACATCCGCGCCGGGAACCTGGCTCGCCGGGCCGCCGCTGCTCAACCTGATTCAAAAGATACTCCTGATGAGGTGGGAACTGTGAGGTGGTCTTGGGGCAGGGCCTCATGCACACACGGTTGTTTCCTTGACTGATGGGAGTTTTGAGGTGAAATCACCACCATCACCAAATAATATATGTGTAACAAAACAGTTACCATTTTACATTTAAGCATGTGTAATTCAGTAATCTTAATTTTGTTAATATCATTTACAGATGATAGCATAAATAATGATTCCCCTTTCTCTCTTTTCACCTGCCTGTTGCTAATAATCCTAATAAACTGGGTCTCTATATATTTGCAAACTCTGGAAGCAGGAGTGGCATCCATTTCCGTAATAGCTTGCCTCCGGAAACCCTGTGAACCTGGAGAAAGGATGAAAGTCACACAAGTGTTGAGGACTTTCGTTCATAGGGTCGCTATGAATCACCCACTACTCGACGGCACTTAACAGCAACAAGTGGCCGCCCGTGCTGCCAACCTAAAAGGCAGGTCGTTTGAATCCACCAGCTGCCTTGCAAGAGAAAGATGAATTCTCCTCCTATGTGACTTAGAACCCCTGAAAACCCACTGGCAGGTCAGCTGTGAGTCAGTGCCTACTTGATGGCAACGAGCTAAGTTTTTGAGTTATGTAAATGATACCAAGGACGCTCTGGTGGCCTATTGGCAAGAAGCTGCGCTGCAATCCTGAAGGCATGCGATTCGAGGCCACCAGCTGCTCTGTGGGAGAAAGATGGGCAATCTCTTCCTGTGCAGTTAACTGCCTCTGAAAATCCACTGGAGGGTCAGCTATGGGTCAGTTCCAATTCTATGCTACATAACATCAATGTACAGGAAATGATGTACATATACACGTCCCTGAAGCCCATGGAATTCTTTGCAAAGTTTTGCACAAACCTGCCTTTTTTTAGGAGAGAGAGCTTGTAACTGTCTCTCAAGGCACTTTGTGACTTAGTGGGAGTTAGGGACCATTGTGTTAGAGGGATTTGAGAAACGGCTTCTGAGCTTGCCTTTCCTGCCTCCGTCCTCAGAAGCCTGGTTGCCCTGCCTTTGCGGTGGCCCGCCTTTGACTCGCATGCCCGGCCTCCCCGCCGGCTCCCAGGATTCCTCTGTTGGCATCCTTTAGTCGACTTGGCTCCTGCACTTTGACGCGTCCGTCTTTGGCTCTACTTTAGCAGTGCTTTGGATATCAGAAAAAAATGCAATTTCTGGCTTTTAAGGATTTGTCTTTTGCCTCTCCTTGAGAACAGTGGGCACGTTGGTTCCTCAGCTGCCTCCTGGGGTCCCTGCCAGGGAAGCCTAGAAGAAAATGCAGGGGCTCACAGGGACCCTCAGCTTCTGCAGAATATTTTGTGCATTAGTCTGTAATAGATAGTATCTTGTTTAAAACAGGGAAGGAACATTATCGAAAATTTAGAAAACAGAAAAAAAACAAGGCCTGTAATTCAGCTCGTAGGGCATCAAGTTGGTCCTTAGCATCATGCCTCACTCGCTCTTGTTCAGTGTGTGCCTGCTCACCCGCGAGCCTGCATCCGCTTCTCAAGG
Organism: Elephantulus edwardii; assembly: GCF_000299155.1. Lineage (NCBI taxonomy): Eukaryota > Metazoa > Chordata > Mammalia > Macroscelidea > Macroscelididae > Elephantulus > Elephantulus edwardii. Next base: position 1,779,849 of record NW_006399931.1, on the reverse strand, counting down.
CTGTAAATCTCAAGGGATGGAGCTGCCCACTTTTCTCCCCGGGAGTTTGAGAACAGCAGGAAAGTTGGAACGAGTGGATGGTTGGTTGGAAGCACAGCTGTGCGGTCGGACTCAGCTCACACTGTTTGCTGTTGAGTCAGAACCAGCTCACAGCTGACGCTCCTGAGGGCTGTCAGTCACAGGGGAGGAGATTGCTCATCTTCCTTCTTCAGGTCGGCTGGTGGATTTGAACCGCCTAAGAGGTGCTGCCTTTGGGTTAGCAGTGCAACTCCCTACAGGCCACTCCACCAGAGCTCCCCAGATACTGACTAAATAGAGCAAAACCAGTTCTTTCTCATTAGTTCTTCATCAGTGACCACAAATACCGGGAACACTGATAGGGTGTGCGTGAGAGCCGTTCAATAAGGATTAAAGACGATAACGTGACTTGCTTAGTGTGTCTCCATAAAACAGCCCATAAGTACAGTGTGTTCACCACTGTTGCTTGTTAATTACAGCAGCTACCAGTATTCGTAGACGGGTAGACTGTGCCCTGAAGGCTGATCCCCCTCAGCATTTTTCAAACTTTGCTGGGAACTTAGCTTGAGTCAGTGTTTTGAATAGTTGTTTTGCTTGTTGTGTAACACATTGACTGCTTCTGAGGGAAGCGTCTTGACCCTGGCCGGCCCGTGCTGATCACCAGGCAATTTCCAAGAAGAGAGAAGCAGCTGTCATCTCTAAGAAAGAAGGGTTGAGTTTCAACTTCCCGTTTTGTGGCTGAGAATCCAAGGCAGAGAAACCTGAGGCCAGCTGGAATGAGCTCTAAAATATCTTCACTGCCTCCCACGTAACAGGACGAGGCGACGTCCCCAGCAGTCTTCTAGCTGAAGGGATAGCGTGTCATAGATCGTTGATCCCAGCACCATCATTCCATGCGTTTGCTCAGGGACGTGCTTTCCATCTCTTTGCTCAGGAGCTCTGTCTAAGTTCCTCTTCGGAACTCACCAGAGGTCCTTGTGACATGAAGTAGCAGAGCTACAAGTGTCACCCCTCCCAAGTTTTTTTTCCTTCTGAAAACGCAATCTCTCCTTGTTTGCTGGTACCTCATTTTTTTAACCTGCCCACTGTTTGCTTGGCTCGACAGTCAACTCTCTTCATACCAGCAGCCAGGAAATTAAGAGATGAATTGCATTGGGAAAGTCAGCTGTCAGGGACCTCTCCAGAGTACTGAAGAGCAATGACGTCAGGCTAGAGACTAAGGTGCGCCCAATCCAGGCCATACTCTTCGCAGTTGTGTGCTATGCATCACAGAGCTGCACAATGACTAGGGATGATAGAAAGAAAATTGATGCCTTTGAGCTGTGGTGCTGGAGAAGAGTGTTTTATATACCATGGACTGCTAGAAGAACAAACAGGTTTGGCCTGGAGAGGGTGTAGCCGGGCTGTTCCTTGGAGGCAATGATTCTGAAGTTTTATCTGATATACTTTGGACATGTTGCAAGGAGGGACCAGTCCTTGGAGAGGGACATCATTCTTGGGAGAGTGGAGGGACTGCACAAGAGAGGAAGACCCTTGATGAGATGGATTGATTAAGTGACTGGGGTAACGAAAGTGTGTCAGAAGACAGTGAGGTTGGCACAGGATAGAGCAGGGTTTAGGGCTCTTGTACATAGGGTCGCTGTGAGTCACAGGCGACTTGACGGCACATAACAACATCTGTTCCATTGCACCTGCTCTGGGGCAGGTGACCAGAGCCCCCAGCTGATACCCTAATTCCTAAGCCTGATTTTTCCTCACTCTCTCCGGGCTGAGATGCCCTTTCTCTTACCCATCTTTGAAACATCATTCCTCTGTAATCCTGCTGCTGCTGCTTCTTGTTCGGGGCTGAGAGTGTGCTGATGGGAGCCTGTCTGTCTTCATTCTCCTTCCCTCTAATCCTCCTTATGGGGTCAGATCTTCTGGAAATGGAATTTCATTGATTCCCTTGCTCAGTATTCTATCAGACCCCTTGGTGGTTTCTCATCACCTCCTTGGCTAGTTTAGATGCCCGAGCAGGACTGAAGCGTGTCTGGGAGTGGACCTGTAGTTTTTCTCCTGAGCCCTCTTGGGAGCTGAGCCTCACCACTCTAAAGGTCAGCTCTTCTGCCTGCCTCTTCAAGCCTCGCACACAGGCGTGCCTTCCCCAGCAGGTGGCCTGGTGAGCACTGCTGCCATGGAAGATTCTCTCAGTGCCGTTGACCAGAATCTGCTCATGCGGAGCTGACCCGCAAGCAGGTTTCTGAGCCTGTAAAACGTGTGGGAGGAGACTGCCCATCCTTCTCCCTTGGGACGGCTGGTGGAATCGATCTGCTAACTCCCTGTGGACCAAGGCACCAGAGCGCCCTATTTAAGATTCGGTCTCTGAGGAATCACAGCTGGCGTTTCCTTTCACTTCCTGTGTTTATCCGCTTGTCTGAGTGCCTTTCTCCTCCAGGTGAGAAACTCCTTGGGATAGATGCCTGCACTCTCTGCCTTCTCTGTACCCTTGGTGGCTGTGCCTGCCGCCAAGCAGGTACACAGTGAAGCAGCAGCTGGTGAATAACGGGGACGGGAACCTGTGCGTCTCCTTCGTGGGGCTGCTGGAGTGTGCAGTGTGGCCTTGTCCTTCCTTTGACTTGCGTTGTTTGGAAGTGTGTTTATTATTTTTACCCCCACCACCAAGTAAAATCCAGGGCCGATTGCCCCTCTATATCGCTGTCCTGAATACCCGTCGCTAGATTATCCCTTGTCTTCTCTCAGGGTATGTCCTTGTGAAGAAACTCGGCCCGCTCCTAAGTCCTGTGGCAGGAAAGGCAGCTCCCCTGTGTGTCCCCTGCCGTCACTGCCCTGCTCCAGTCTAATCCCAGCGTTGCCTAGCTACTCGAGGCAGCCTGGATGCGGCATTGATGGGCGCTGTGGGATTTATATATTTATTTCCCCCAGACTTATTGAATTCCTGCTGTGTGTATAGCTTTGTGTGGTTTCCTGAGAATTACAGAAATGAGTGTCACAGTGCCACACTCAGTGGTGCTTTTGAAGGTTGAGGTGGCAGAAAAGGGACAACAGAGAGGGCCTCATTACATATACAGGTAGTGCAGTGGGGTGCCTTGGAGAGAAAGAGGCCTAGGAAGTACTGTGCCTGAGGTCATGTGGACCAGTGTAGCTGGCTTTAAGGGTTTAAATTGCTCTGAGGTCCAGTCTGGCCCCCGTCGTCTGTGCCAAAGAGACTTTCTGGAAAGAAGAAAATTCCCCGCCAGTGTGGGGGATCCCAGAGCCTCGCCTGCGGCTGAGAGTGAAGAGAAGCTGCCAGATTGGCTGCTGTCAGCTCTTCTAAAGCAAAGAGGCAGCTGGCTTTCACCAGTTGGAAAACCGCTGGCGTCTTGGACAGAGCTCCGAGCCCCCCAGGACCTTAGCTGATAAATGATGTGAGCAGAACTCCTGGTCATTGTCTCACGGGCAGCTTCCCGGGGGCACCTTCTGCTTGGATCTCCTCGGTTTGGACACTCACTGACATCACTTTCACAAGAAACCATAAACTGTACACACACACACACACGAACCATAGTCCTCGGTTTGGACACTCACTGACATCACTTTCACAAGAAACCATAAACTGTACACACACACACATACACGAACCATAGTCCTCGGTTTGGACACTCACTGACATCACTTTCACAAGAAACCATAAACTACACACACACACACACACACACACACACACACACGAACCGTAGTCCTCATATACGTCATGACCCTGCGAGGTGATGTGCTCACGTGTTTCTCCGCATTGTTTCCTCAAGTCCAAATTCTCTTGAGCTAATGTCTTGTCCTGCGTTACTAAGTTTGTTTGGTGAGTGAACACTGGATGGGATTCAGCTCTAGATGGCTGCTTTAGAAAGGAAGATTGCAGGCACTAGATTCCTTTTTTCTTTCAGAGCTTGGTGTATTTTTCAAAGGCTCCAGTTTGGCTTTTTCACATTGCTCCAGTGACTGATCTGCTAGAAAATAGGAGGTTCATTAGGTGAGACTTCAAAGGCTTTAGAGACGTTCTGCCTGGTTGGTAGTAACTAGAGGTTTCTTTCACAGGGGCTAGATATAAACAGCTTTTTTTTTTAAAAAAAAAAATTTGGCTTGCATACACAATTTGTATACGTTGTGTTCCACACATTTCTTCATTCACGTTGTGTTTCATATTTATATACATTTTGCTTTATGACTTCTTTTCAAGTCCTCATTGGATCTTTCCTAATTCCTTCATCCCTTCCCTCTGTCCTCCTAGTGATTTCCCCCCTTCTCCACATTCCATCCCCTCCTGCCTCCTTTTCTCCTTTTAGACTTTTATGCACATCTTACTAATTATCCCTCTATTTTTACAATAATGCTCTTATGCAGTATTTGTCCTTATAAGACTGAGTTAGTTCACTCAGGATAATGCTCTCTAGTCTCCCATGTTACATAGTATTTTATGAAATCATTACTCCTTAGTGCTGCATAGTATTCCGTTGTGTGAATATACTATAATTTCTTAATCCATTGGTTTGTTGATCTACATTTGCGCTGTTTCCATTTTCTTGCTATTGTGGATAACACTGCTGTGGATATAGGTAGGCGTAAGTAAACTGACTCTTGATAGATGCCTTTTCACCAGAGTTGCCGCTTCTTTCAGAAGTGTTTGTCTTAACCAGAGTTTTTCTGAGGTACTTGATAAGGTAATGCGTTAGAGGTTTTAGATGTTAGTGTCCTTTTGTGACTGAGATATTTCACTCAGCGTAATGTAGGATTGTTTTTGTGTCGTTAACAGCCTTTATTCCCAATCATTTGTTCCTAGAACTCTTCACACCTGAGGTTAGGTAACAAGACTGTTTTTTGTGACTACCAGTCCAGTAGATTTGTAGATTAACCACTTTTTGATTGCCTTCTGGTCAGTGACAGGATGTTTACAGAATAAGTTGACCACTAAGGTAATGACAGTGCAGAAGTCTGTGTTAGGTTCAGTGATGTGGTTGCTAAAAAGATTTATCACCTGTCGTACTGTTTGGTGACTGATATCTGTTTTCATTTTCAGGGACTGAGGCAGGGCTAGAAGTAGAACATAAAGATAGGTGAATGCCATGGTGCCCTTGAGTGACTGGCTCCTTTGCTTGTCAGAACTTTGAAGAGAGAATGTAGGATTTTATTTTCCTTTTCTTTTTTTAAAATTAATTTTAATGAAAGTTTACAGAAACTTAGGTTATCCATTCATTGTTGCACTTTTCTTCCTCCTCCCCTCCTCCCCAATTCACTCTTCTCCTTGAAAAGAAAAGGAAAAATTTTTTCATTGTTATACAATCCTTTCCTCCAGTTCCACTCCACTGTGCAGCCTTCATTCTGGGTTCCTGTCATGACAATAATACCTAATCACATATACCTTTTAAACAGTTCTCTCCCTCATCTGTTGCAATGCAGTATACATCATTCCTCCCCTCCTTTTCTGTCTTCCCTCAACCCCAAGGTCAGTCCTGTTTTACAACAGTGGCCCTATGCAATATTTGTCCTTTTGTGATGGAGATATTTCACTCAGCATAATGTAGGATTGTTTTTGTGTCGTTGACAGCCTTTATTCCCAATCATTTGTTCCTAGAACTCTTCACACCTGAGGTTAGGTAACAAGACTGTTTTTTTGTGACTACCAGTCCAGTAGATTTGTAGATTAACCACTTTTTGATTGCCTTCTGGTTTCTGGGAAGTTATATGATGCTTTTGTTCTAGAAAAGTTGATTGACAAACCCAAAAGAAAAGTTTTGATGAACTGAGTGTAACATGAGCTTGTTTTCAGAATGTCAGTTTACTGTTTGTCTTTACTTTAAGTATCCCAAGAACTGCAGCTTAAATAAGTTTATGATGGGCAGTATATGAATATTCCACACCACCTTTCCCAGTTCACTTTTTATATTTTATACTTTGTATTCCCTCTTTCTGCTCCTTTTCTCTTTTAAGGGACCCTGGGGTAGTGAGTTATTTTCATATTAGGAATGCACATGACCTCACAGGGCCCATTTCGAGGGGAATCTCCCCTTTTCCTCCTTCCTTCCTGAAGTGATGGGGTTGAGGTGGGACAGAACTGTGCCTGGACACCTTATCTTGATCACATGAAGCCCTCCTGTTAGGTGGCTGTGTGGTTCACCCCGATGCCAGTGCCTTGTATGGATGGGAGAGGGGATCCATCATTGTCAAGACGATCTCTCAGTAGGACTGCTTCTGACATCTCCCCCAGGATTCTGGAGCCCATAAACATTTACATGGGTCCAACTCTCTCAGTAGAGCAGTAGAAGAGTCCAGGGCATATTAGAGAAATAGTTTTGGCCCTTCTCGATTTTGTGTCTATTACTGAAAAAAGTGGGCGAAATTATTTCAACAGGCTTTTCCTTCAGCAGGAGGCCCCCCTGTGATAATAGCACTTTGTCCCCACCGGATAGTGCCTGGAGCAAAGTTTCCTTGGGCAACAGAGCTTTGAACCAGTTCAAAATAGGTTCATCAGGGCCAACAGGAACAAAGGCAGCCTGTGTGTTGCATCACAGCCAGATCTCTTGCACAGTAAGGCTTTCACCTGACCTAACAACAACAGTTGTAAAAGGCAGCAGGGCCGCACTCAAAGGTGGCAACCAGCACGCGTTCAGAGCAGCATGGTCGGCTGCCATCTTTGAGTGAAGCACTGCTGCCCGTTTCCTGTGTGGGTGAAGGTTTGGTTGTCGCTCACTGCATATTCTTCTCTTGTTTCCATGAGCCCTGACTGAACCAGTTCGAAGCCCTGAGGAGGGGGCTTGCCCTGTAAAAGCAGCACTTGTCCACAGTGGGACAGGGTTGAGCTGATTCCTGACACTCCTGCTAGTTTAATAGAGAAAATGCTGTGTAAGCCAGGAGCGATGTGCCAGTGGTGGTGGGAGTTGCTATTTATGATATTTTCCTGACTCGATGGCTTCCTGGAGCCTGGACTTCCCATTTTCTGGAGGGGGCTGATAGATATAAAGCATTGAATAGTGGCTGGCACATGCTCAGTGCTATAAAAGTGTTGGCTGTTATTACTAGTCACGAAGTAAACTGTAACTCTGAACAGACAGTGATGAGGGAAAAGTACTCCTGCCAGTGTCGGGAATACAGCAGGGCCTGATTTAGGGCCTCTCCTGTTCTACCAGCTGCCAGAGCACCTTTTTACGAGTCCCCCTAAGTGCAGGACCTGCTGCATGTGCATTCCATCTTCATTTCCCTGTGCAGGTCTGTGATGTGGTGGGTGCTTGGAAGGAGTTTGAGTGGCCGAAGTGCTGCTGACTGTGGTCTGGAATGAGGTGCTTCTTCTGTGACTGACATGTCTCTTTGTCTTTCAGCCCTGGGCATTTCCTGCTCGTGAGTTCCTTCGCAAGAAGCTGATCGGGAAGGAAGTGTGTTTTGTGGTAGAATACAAGGCTCCCCTGGGACGAGAGTACGGCATGATCTACCTTGGGAAAGGTGAGCAACAGTGGGGAGAAGACTCTCTCAGAGTCTAAAGCTCCTGTCAGGTCCCTTTTCACCTGGCTGGAGGGCAGGGTGGCCTCTGGTGGAGGTGGATGAGGGCATTTGGCTGCAGGTGTGACGGGTCCACGTGACTTGGGTTTCCACAGGTGCAGAGGAGTGCCCCACAGACCCCTGCCTCACACTTAACTCAGGCCTTCTTGGCTTAATTTAGCTACAGAGTGTCCCTGAGCTTGCTTTTATTTAGTTCGTCAGACTTTATATTTCAGTTCATGAAACTCAGTGGCTCTTTGCTAATTGAATTGCTACAGATTCCTGATTGTATCTTCTCTTTTCTCATCTTGTGGCCCTTCTCTTCCTCCTGGTACTCATTAAGATTAAGGCCTATAGCTTTTGTCAAGCACATGTTTTTTTGTTTGGGTTTTTAAATTTGTTTTCTGTTCTTTTTTTTTTTTAAATTATACTGGTATGTCTCTGGAAACTATCAACTTTGAGAAACAAAGATTGTTATAGAAAGGCTCAAGTCTTTTGTTCATAGGGTCACTATGAGTTGTTCTCAACTCAACGGCTATCAACAGCAACAACAACAACA